>NW_006399814.1:14426287-14439704 GCF_000299155.1 Elephantulus edwardii
ATATATTTGTATTATAGTGGTATTCACTGGACTTCCTTGTATGCGTGTGGGTATTATCCTGTTGCTCACCACACTGTCATTTCAGGATGGATCTAGAAATTTTTTTTTAATTATAAAACCAACCCCATTCTTCCTCACCTTTTCATCCCTGGCACAGTAAATCGTATAATCGTCTGATTCAATGCATAAATACTGGCACATTAGGTATTGGCAAAATGAGATGGCTTGGCATGGGACATTTTTTAATCAGACGATTATATGATAAGACAACATTACCAGTGATAAAACCCAGAAGGCAGTGAAAAGTAAAACTGAAGGGTTTAGTGGAATCATGAATTACAAAGAAAAAGCAGAGTGCAGATACACTGTAGATCATGTAATTAATGCCACAAAAGTTCTGAGTAGCTGAATGGAAAACCAGTTTGCTCTGTAACCATTCACTCAAACAAAAAAAAAAAAATATAATACTATTACACAAAGTAACAAACCCTGCATTTCCAGAAATGTGGGGGGTTTTTCCCCCAGTGATTGTGCAATTCTAAAATATTGTTGACAACCTGCTAAGTACATATGTCTGTTTGCCCATTTCTGTTTCCTGGGGTTTAGGTAGTTACTTTGGAAATGTTTTACTAGCACTTTTAGTGTCTTTGCTGCTCAAAATGTCTTCTGCGCTTTTGCTGACACACTACAAGGTGACTATTTTTCTTTAAACATTGTATTCAATTTGATGCATTCTATCAGTTTTCTTACAGTCTCTATCTTTAAAGAAAATGAAAAAATGTGATAGACTGAGGTTGAAGAGAAAAAACTCTCTAAGACCAAAACTTGGGGACTTTTCTTTTTGTTTTACTGTTATAAATCTCTAATCTTTCCTTACTCCCATCTATCATTATAAATTACCAGATAAAATTCCTGAGACACATTTATCATACACTCCTCTATTAGAAAAGCCCCATGGATTTACACACTACCATTTAGGAAGAAATTACTGTTATCTAGATCCAGTTACTATTCCAGAGCTTGACATTTAACACATTTAGCTATGAAAAATATGGGTTATCATCACTTCTCCCATTTATAAATGAGGACTCTAAGAGCATATAAATATTCCTGTTTCTAAGTTCGGAATCAGAATATTATGTCTAATAATTTCATCCATGTGCTTTTCTTCAATTAAACATGAAACTCTAGATTCTCTTCTCAACTGCCAATTTGCTCACAGTCTAAATAAGATTCTAATAAACATGGTTCCAAATTCTATGATATACTACATTTGTATCACACTTCCCTAATAATTTGTAGTGTATACCTCCTAAGTGTATGCTGGGATCAAAACTGGATTTAACTCCTTAAAATAATTTACCATTATTGTATGAATAATGAGCTCTAAACAAGCATTAAATGAACAACACTGCCCGTAAAATAGTAAATAAAAAGTACCACCTGGCTGATTCTATAACTGGTAACAAAACTAGAAGAGGTATTCTTTTGTGATCTAAAAATGACTAAATTTCAGAACACTATATTTGTGCTTTCTGATATTCTAGTTCTCCAAGTACATACATCTTTTTATATTTTCTCTTAACTTCTGCACTCTTACCTATAGCAGGATCCGGATAGGGTAAATCCTGAGGAGAGCTGTAATAAGCCTCAAGAGTGAAAGGTTCCTTTCTATAAAAGGTGAGGACTTTAGAGAAAGGAGCAGCATGATTTTTTGAAAAGACTTCACAGTCACTGAATGGATGCAAGACAAAAACATAAAAATCAAAATACTTTTAACAACTGTATTTAACATGTGACTCTTATTACTCTCTTCCCAAATGACAACTTCCAGATTAAAAGGACCTCATAACTTATTTCTAAAAATCGGCAATTACATCAGTTTTATATATACAACCTACATATAGATACACACATACTTATAAAGAACTTCATCAGAATCAAGCAAGTAAAGCAAACAATAAAGACAAAAACATTCTGAAGATTGAACAGTCACTTTATGCACTGACAAAATGTTACCCATACGTGCAGAAAGATCATATACATAAAAAAATAGTAAAAATAATACCTTGATCCTTCTTCAGCAGGAGAATTCCATCTCAGAGATATTGGATATGGTACTACATCAGTGATAGAAAATTCTCTGACTTTGAAAGCAGGAGATAATATTGCACACTAGAACAGTAATTTTTAAAAAAAATTCAATTTCATGTATAGACATTATGAACTTTAATAGTATTGCTAATAGTATTGCTATAAATGACTATCTCAAAAGACTATCATCAATTGTTTTCCTTAGTCTGGTAATTTAAGGTCATTTAATGTTGTCTGAAGTTTCACAAATATCTATTTCTTAAATTACCAGTATCCCTTTTTATTGTTTCCTTCTTTACTTTTCTTATTTAATGGTATACAATTTTCACATACACGGACGAAAGGCAATTTGTCAAATTCTAGTATTTTAGGAGTTAGTCATTGTTTCTAGGTAAGGAGTTTCCTTTTTAAACGTACTAAAATTAAAATTTCTTGTATAAACTTCACTTTATTGTCTGCTAAAAACAAAAGCATCAAACTTTTACACCCTGAGATAACCCTGAGTTAATGTCAGGTTATTAGTGGAATATAATAACTGTCATCTTGACCTACATGTGTCCCTGTGAAATAAAAACCTACCTGCAAAGCACAGCCTCGAGTGACAGCTTCATCAGCATTTAATGTTGTACTAAGTTCTTTCCCAAAGAATTTACTGATCTTCTCTTTCACCGCTGGGATTCGTGTAGCACCACCAACTATCTCTACTGCATAAATATCTTCTTTCTTTAATTCTATTTTAAAACAATTAAATATCCAGATGAACAGAATCCGTTAGTACACTACAGCAGAGGAGCAGTAATAGCTATCTTAACTCACAGAACAAAACTAACCTCCTTCACCCTCTCAGCTCTTGTATGGCAACACACAAACATTTAAGTGTATTTTTATTCTCATTGTAATGGCAAAAGGGTGGCAAAAGAACACAGGGATTTAGGCAAGGGTCAAGAAAACAAATATTCTACACAATACAGGTAAATGTTTCACAAAAGGAATAGTTCAAACACCAAAAGTTAGAATGATTAAATAGAAGAATAAAAATGAACATCTATCCACTCTGATGCATAGCAAACTTAAGACTACAAAGATATAAAAGCTCACAAGTTAGCCTGGCAACAGACAGTTTCTATCATCACAAGTAATTTAGTCCATCTTTGTGGTTGAATTGGGTTTCTTGGGAAAATGTTTATATTTTCCTGGACACTATTAAATGCTTACCTGGGGGAAAGAGGCTTGCAGGGAGCAAATAAAAAAAAGCAGCACCAAAAAAAATACAGCACTGAAATTTTACGTAAAAGTTTGGAGGGGGGAAAAAAGGAATCACCATTTTCCAAAATATACAATTCAATCATAAACATACTTACTAGCTTGTTCCAAAACACTACGCAGTGGTGGCTCCACTCTAGCTAAAAGATCATCACACATCTCAAGAAATTTGCCTCTATGGAAAAAAAAGAAAAGTTAACTAGTTAAATCATATTCCGCTTTATGTGGAACGGATGGCTATATTCAATAAGACATTATCAAAATAAAGAAGTGGAAAACATTAGAAAACTCATACACAGCAGATAGGAATGTAAATTAGTATAGCCACTTTAGAAAATTCTTGAGCAGCATCACAAAATTTTTAATTGAGTTTTAACTGCTGCCATCAAACTAATTCCAACTTATGTCAACCCAAAAAAGACTTGAGCTATCCTACAGGGTTTTATTAACTGTAGTTTCTACAGAAACATCCCGTGGTGAAATGGTTAAGCAGTGAGCTGCTTCCTCCAAGTTCTACAGTTCAAACCCATCCAGTGGCTCCCTGTGAAAAAAGATCTGGGAAACTGCTCTTAAAAGATTAGAGCCTAAATTACACCACGAGGCAATGCTACTCTTATACAGGGCTAATACTCACATAGTGGCACACAACAATTACTTTTACAGAAACCTATGACTAGATCTTTCTTCAGCAGCACTATTAAAAGAGTTCAAAGTCATCAATTTTTAGGTATTAGTACTCATGTCAACTGTTTGCATTACCTAAAACAATCCAACATTCCATTTCTAGGTACATATCCAAGAAATAAAAATGTAAATCCAATCCAAAAACTTGTGCACAAAGCTCAAATCCAATTATTCATAACAGCCAAAAAGTAGATGCAAACAAATGTTCAACAACTGAAAGGAATGGATATAATAAAAAAGGACTAATACAAAATAGCTACAAAACAGACAAATATTAAAAATATTCTAGGTTCAAGAAGCCCTTAAAGAGCACATTCTGTTACATCAATTACATGAAATGTTCGCAAAAGATAAATGCAGTTTAAGAGCTGACCAAGGTTCAAAGTAAATTATATTCAAGTTTTAAAAAAGTAGGCTCTGATCAAAACAGCAAATATGATTAATACACAATATAAGTATGTTAAGCTTCTAACTAAAATATCTTTGATTCAAATCTACTGGCCACTACAAAAAAAAAAAAAAAAAGAAAAGAAAAGAAAAAGAAAAAATGCCCAAAGTGGGCAAGCTCCTCTCATAACATGAGGGTCACTTTGAGTGATAATATGACTGTAGTGGGTTAGTTTTTCAATACCAAACGGGTGAGGACATGGAGAAATGGAACATTCACTTGGTAGGAGGCTAAAATGACACGTCCTATAATAAGCCCAAACTAATAAGTAATGTTGCTAAGCAGAAGAAAACTATGCTAGTCAACAATACATAAAAAAAAAACCCACAAATTTACAGGATCAAATAAACCACTAATTTTTTTATATTAAAAATTATTTATTACAAATTCTCTGAAGCCATAAAATCAGAAAAGTTCTTTCAAGGAAAAGATTGTTTCATCTAAAAATAAAGTAACAGGCAAATTCACTGAGGCCAGAGATAGTGGTCTGGGATCCAAGAGAAATGAAAGGACTGACAGCTAATGTGTACCAGGCCTCCTGCTGACATGATGAAGATGCTCAGCAACTAAACACTGGTGATAGTTACACAATCTTGTGAATATGCTAAAAGCCACTGACTGTATAGTTTTTGTTAATATAGTCAACTTTATACTATGTGAAACAAAAAATGAAAGAGAAGCAAGTTAAAACTAGCAAAGTCAGACATGAAGTAAAAACTAAAGACTATAAACTAAAAAAACAAATTCTAGAAATCAAGACTAACCTATTAAAGTACTTAAGAGCAAACAAATTAATGTATTACTTCAACAGCCTTTTAGAGTAAGAAAGAAAATGGAAAAAAAGATAGTGGAAAAGATTTAAATTGTTTATATAGGAGTTCTAAAGGAAGAAACTATAAACTTTGATAGGGTCGCTATGAATCGTACTCAACTCAAGGCAACAACAAAAAAGGAAGAAACCCAGCATGAGAACAAATTAAATATTAAACAATTTAATTCAAGAAAATTTACATCACTTGTTTTTAATGTTGTGGGAGTACATTTATACATAGTAGGATTATATGCTCAAAAACGGGCATAAAATTATTTTAAGGGGTGATAAAAAAAATGTTTGAGAAATACAGTACACACCTATATGCAAGTGGTGAGATGGGTAAAGCACCCAGCTGCCAACCAAAATGATAGCAGTTTTAACTCATGTAGACGGTGGTAGTTTGCCTCCATAGAGACTTACAGCCTTGGCAACACCCTGGGGCAGTTCTATCTTGCCCTACAGCATCACTATGAGTCAGAATCAACTTGTTAGTCATGGTTTGCTTTAGTTTAAGGCATCTATCGAGTAGGGCTGTGTCTTCTGTAGGCCAGTATCTTTGTGTAAATAGCATGGCTAAATGTTGACAATATACACACAGTACAAATGCACAAAGGAAGAGCAAACTAAAAATTTACTTCATTTTTAAAAATACATAAGCTGCTTCTAAGCATCTATTCACAGTGGGCTCATAATCACATAGCAATTCACGATTAAATTTTAAGCATTTAAATAAGGAAGAGACTACAAATCTAGATACTGGACAATCATAAATGTTAAACAATATATGTTACTTTAATTCTTTGAAGTGTGGTCACACTTCTCCAAATAAACTGTCTTGTTTCAAACCACTAGTAGTGTTGATAACAAAGAACACATCTTACCTCTATCATTCAAGCAACCTAACCATACAATGATGACATTCCAGGTATTTCTGAGGAGTGCCTTGAAACATCAATTACCAAGAATTCTTACAATGCTACACCAAAAGAACGTCAGTCTTCAAGTGATCCAAACCACTCAAAAATAATATGGTATCAGTAACTAAAATTCTATTTAATTCCACAATAAAGCAATTAAATAAAGTTATGAAAGCAGTTACTGTATAACATACGCATATATAAAAAACTGTAACTGCCAAGAATATGCACATACAGAATATACTATTAGCATTCAATTAATCAGAATACAGATACTTTCATAGAATACAGTATTAACAATTAATTAGAACAGAGGTACTTTCATTATCCTGCTCCTTTCAGTCAGAGAACACTGCTAAGGAATTAACACTAAACATTTATTTCCACTTCCTTCATGTCTCCATTAGTCTCCTAAAGAGCTCACCCCATTGCAAAATCTACTATCCTTTGGAGAGTCCAGCTTTCAAGCAACAGAAGAAATTCTGAGGAGCCCATTTTTAGCAATGGGGGACGCGCAGGGACTGTGTGATAATGAAAGATCCAAACATCAAGCACTCCAAAGGCTCTGGCTTTGTTCCATACTCAAGTATTTCAAGGGTAGGTGTAACCATGTATGCATGCAAGCCCAGGCCTCCTCCCCTCAAGGTGGATGGAGGGGTTGTGGATTCTAAGAGGGCTGTCTCAAGAAGATTTTCAAGAAAACCAGGTCCCCGCTAAAATATAATAAAGATCTTTCTTGGTAAAACTAACAAAGATATTGAAGATCAACACAAGAGTTGATCTGTTGAGTAATTCGGGAAAAGCGAGTTGATCTGTCGAGTAATTCGGGAAAAGCGACTGAGATTATGACTGAAAGAGGCAGTGGCAATTGGGACTTTTTGTTATTTTTGTGATACTGAGGATAAAATAGTTGTTCAGAAATACCAACACGTGAATGGTCACAACTATAAAGAGATGACCTGTCAAAGCAAGAGATGACCTCTCCTGGTACCTTTTCCAGCCAGAGAGGTTCTGTAAAGTTTGATGGGAGGCCATGGAGGTGGTTTTGATGGGAATGACTTCAGTCAAGGTGGAAACTTTAGATGGCTTTGGTGGCAGCCACTGTGGTGGATATGGAGGTAATGCGGATGGTTTTAATGGATCTGGTATGATGGTAGCAACTTGAAAGTGGTTGAATCGACAATAATTTTGGCATTTATAATAATCAGTCTTCCAATTTGGTAGCTTTCAAAAGGGAGAAACTTTGGAGATAGAAGTTCTAGCCTTTATGGTGTTGGAGCTCAGTATTTTACCAAACTACAACCAAGGTGGCTACAGTAGTTCAAGCAATAGGAATAAGAGGTAGAGCAGCAGCAGACTGTTTTAATGGATGCCAGGAAACAAAGCTTAGCAGGAGAGGAGAGCCGGAGAAGTGACAGGGAAGCTACAGGTTACAAGAGATAGTGAACTCAGCCAAGCACACTGGTAGCAGGGCCTAGCTACTCCAAAGAAGATATGTTTTAGAAGATACTCAGTCTGTATAGGCATAAAAACTCGAGGACTAGTTTGGCTTCTCTTCTGCAGAAAGTGTAAAGCAACCCCAAAACAAAAAGGTTTAATATAGATCTTTTGGAGGGGGGGGGGGGAGACTGATCATGATGCTGAATGTCTTTTTTTTTAATCAGAACAAATATTAATCTACATTATTCAAATATCCCAACCCATATTTTAAAAGACTATGAATATCCAGAATGGATTTTATAATAATTTTAATTATTAGCTGAGAATGAAATTGCAAAGTCTAGTGGCTCAGGAGAGCGAAAGGTGCAATGTTAATCCACAAGCAGCTCAACAGGGGAAAGAGGAACAATCTCTTCCTGTGTCATTTACAGTGTTGGAAAACCCACTAGAAGGTCAGCTACAAGTTGGTCCTGACTTAAAAGCAATGAATTTTAGTTAAATATAAGTGGCGTAAAATTACAATTTGATCAGGCTTAAAATAAATTATTAATATGGTTACCTATTCATAGTTCCAGATACATCAACATCGTTCATAAAACATTCAATGTTCATAGGAAGATCTGAAGCATTTGCACTCATCAATTTCTTGAGTTTCTCACACTCCTGAGAGAGTCGTAATAATGCCCGGATTTTTGACTTTATGTCTAGCTTGTATTTC
This sequence comes from Elephantulus edwardii, assembly GCF_000299155.1. Lineage (NCBI taxonomy): Eukaryota > Metazoa > Chordata > Mammalia > Macroscelidea > Macroscelididae > Elephantulus > Elephantulus edwardii. Next base: position 14,434,666 of record NW_006399814.1, read on the forward strand.
TTTCCAAATTCTTCACAGAAGTGATTTACTAACACCTCATCAAACTTTCTGCCTCCCAGTGTTGTGTCAAATGCAGTAGACAAAACCTTAGAAAAGAATATAACAATTAATCGAACAATAAAAGTTTAGAAAATATTAAGGGCAATTATATGATACTTAATCTTAGCTATAAACACACAGTGAAAGCTGACATTTTAATTCCCAATTTTTCTTTTTTTTTTTTAATTCCCAATTTATAGATAATGCTATTTGTTGTTGTTAAGTGTCACATCATGGACCACTCGTAAAGCCCCTGTGAACAAAAGACCTGAACACTTGTATAACTTTCATTTCTCCATGTTCATAGTATTTCCAGAGGCAATCTATTGCACAAGTGGATGCCACTCATGATTCCAATTTTGTTTTAATAGGGGGGCTCCACCCAACACTGTCCACCATGGGTAACCATTATCACATCTGATACATTAACTTCTAGGTCATAAAGCTATTAAGTCATTAGAGAAATCAAAACTAAGTATCCTTAATTACAAAATCAGTGCATCCTATTATTCCAATTTGATTCCAACTATTAATCCTATGTCAAGTAAAATACCAATTGTTATTTTAAAATATATATGCTGTAGTTAGCTGCTACCTGGTCAGTTTGGATATGTACCAATCCTATGTTTAATAGGACAAAATGTTGCCCAGTTATTTGTCATTCTCCTAACTCTAGCTATGTCTGTGTCTACTACACCAAGAGTTGTCAATTCATCTCACTGAAAATCTTTCATTTCACGGACTCCTACTTTTCCAAGCACAATGTCCTTCTCTAGGGACTAGTCCTTTCTGATAACCTGTCAAAGTCTCTCCCTCCATCCTCCTTTCCAATAAGCATGGTAGTTGTACTTGTTTCAAGACAGAAATAGTCATTCTTTCAGTTCATGGTATAGTCAATATTCTTCACTCGCACAATTCCTTATTTATATTGTATTCATATCTATGAAATGACTAAAATTACTATGGCTTGGTTCAGGTGAATCTTAATCCTCAAGTGTCGTCTCTTAATACATTAAAGAGGTCTTTTGCAACAGATGTGGCCAATCATTTACTGACTATTGCTTTCATGGTGGGCACTGACTGTGAACAAGTAATCCTTGTCAAAATCTTTGTCTGCTTACCAGTCAGTGCTATTGTCAAATTTTATTTTTATATTGAAATGTAATCCATGCTATAGGCTATAGTAATTGATCTTCTTGAGTTAGTCCTTCAAGTCCTCTTCACTTTGAGCAATCAAGGTTATCTATATTGCTGTTAAGTCTTCCTCCAATCCAATGCCACATTCTCCTTCCTACAGTTCAGTTTAAGATTATCTCCTCAGAATACAAACTGGGAAAAAAGTACAATGAAAGGAGACACCCTTACACACAACTTTACTGATTTTTAAAGACTACAGTATCCTCTTACGGTCAAAGAAATGTCTCCTGGTCTGTGTATATTTTTAATCCGTTTATATGCATATGAATCCTGGAATATAACCACAATTATAATTAAATGTTCTGAAATTACCTTTGCATTATCCATATAGTCGAGTATCATTATCTTTCAATCAAGTCCCATCTAATATAAACAGTAATATCCCTGTTTCCATGTCCTGTTATAAAATGTTTGAATTTCTGGCAATTCCCTATTCATGTACTGCTATAACCTATTTTTTTTTTCCATTTTATTTTTATTGTATTATTTTTACGTGTACCGTCAAATCAGATCTGACAGGTACAGGAAGAGATTGCACCCTCCTCCTCCTCCAGAAAGCATCTGGTGGATTTAAACCGTGTACCTCTGGGATTGCAGTGCAGTGTCTTGCCACTATGCCACCAGAGCACCCTGGCTATAACCTATTTTTTAAAAAAACAATCTTCAGCAAGATTTTTTTACTTGTATGTAATACTTAGGATGCTATGCGATAAAGAGAAGTCTGATGGGTAGGACACTGTACTATCAACCCAAAGGTAGGCAGTCTGAACTCACCAGCACCTCCTTGGAAGAAAGATGGTTAATCTCCTCTGTGACTTGTAGCTATGTGCAACTGAGTTGAGTACAACAGGTGATTCACTGCCTCAATCACTGTATTAATCCACTCATTAAAGGTCATCCTCTATTTCACTAACCCTCATCTTTCTAAGCAAGATGGCAATCTTCAAACAATAGCCTCTCTTAACATGTTCAAAATACTTGAGTCAAAGCTTCACCATTTCTGCCTCTAAGGAGTAGAAGAGTTGCACTTTCTCCAAGACAAGGTCAATTTGTTCTCTTAGAAATTCATGGGATGGGGAGCTCTAGTGGCCTAGTGGCAAGAAGCTGCACTGCAATCAGAGATATGTGGTTCGAATCCACCAGATGCTCTGCCTGAGAAGGAGGGGCCATCTCCTCCTGTACCAGTCAGATCCAATTTGATGGTACACACACACAGAGAAAATAATAATAATTAAAAAAAAAGAAATTCATGGGATATTGAGTAATCTTCTCCAACACCACAACTGACACATCAATTCTTGTCATCCTTAATTCATTCTTTTCCTCATATTACAGAATAGGAAAATGAAGTTCAGGGAGTTTAAAGAGCTTATTCCTCGAGGTCTCTGGTCTTGAAAAAATCATTTCCATTTGCAAAGCATTCTCTACCCTTAAAATATCTAATTTCTTAACTCAAGCTGTTCATATCAAATTTCAGTAACTGAAACAAAATTTACAAAATTATTTAAGAAAGCGCTCTCTCAAAAATTCCTAATTATTCCACTCTGCAGTAGTGTTCAGAGTAAGATACATACTTACTTTAAGTTTCCCTCTATTAAATGCACATACAGAAACTTGATAAGCAGAATGCCCCATGTCTACAAAAACTACATTTCTTGGTTTCTCTTCTAAGGCAGGAAGATCTTGTTTATAAATTCCATACGCAAGAGCAACTACACAAGAGAAAAAGGAGATTCTATGTTAACAGTATCACTTAAAAGCAAAATTTTTAAATTTAAGGAAAAATACAAATTTTTGGTAAAGTGAACAAGAAGGCATCATTTAGTACATTTTAGATAAAACCTTTATAACCTCTGCATAATCTATTCATGAAGAGTATGCCGCTATCAGGAATCAAATGCTGGCATTAATTTCTTCTTTTAGGTTTCAAACAATCTTGGCAATCATTCCCAAACCAATTCCTTCACATTTAAACCTACTTTCCCATATTCTTATATTCTTTGTGCCACCTCAAAATTCCCTTTTCTGCCCCTTGAACTGCTTCTATGATTTTTGAACCAAAACACTGTGTGACATACACTAAAAAGGTTCTGCTTTTAAACAAGTATATGATTAAATACCAAAGTAAACACTGTTAAGGGTACAGAAAAGGTACTATAAGTCTTCACAGATTATTATAGTAGGGAGCTCTAGCAGCTTAGGAATATGGTAAGGAACTGCACTGCCAAAAAAGTATACAAGTTCAAATCCACCAGCTGCTCCTCAGAGTCAGATAGGCATCTTGCCCAAAGTGATTTACTGCTTTTGAAAACTGCTCCAAGGTCAGCTATGGGTCCATTCCAACTCAAGGGTACACAATTACACATAGTGTCCTAAAGCACAGTTGTTGATAGCTACCATCAAGTCAATTATGACTTCAAGATCAGAACCACGCCCTCTCCTGCTATAAATAAGGATGACAGTACTTGAAGCAAAATTTAAAAAAGCAAGCCTACCATTTTTAAGATTTCACAACCTTTAAACAAATAAAAAAACTGATGATCAAACAAGTCCCTCTTACCTGCAGTAGTTTCATTTATTAATCGCAAACAATTGAGACCAGCAATTTGTGTTGCATCCATTACTGATCGTCTTTCTGCATCAGTATAGAAACAAGGAACCTAGAAAAATTAGACAATAAAAAAAATTTCTTTTAAAATTTGCATGCTAGAAAATAGTTAAGATCATAAAAATATCTTAAGAACTTACAGAAATGTATTCTCTACATGCGCAACAAAATGCCAACTAGTATGGAAAAGTAGCACTGGGACTTCCGGTGAGAGAAAAATACAGTTGTATCCATTCAACATGTTGCTGTTGTTGTTATGTGCCATCGAGTCGCTTGCAACTCATAGCGACCCTATGTACAACAGCCCTAAACTCTACTCCTGGGCCAATAGCACTGTCTCTGACATACCCATTCCGATTACCCAGTCACTGAATCAACCCACCTCATACAGGGCCTTCCCCTCCTGCGCTGTCCCTCCACTCTCCCAAGCATAATGGCAGGGAGAAAAGTGCAACAATGAATGGAAATCCAAAGTCTGTAAATCTTCAATTAAAATTAATTTTAAAAACCTTCTCTTAAGTACAAAACTACTCCAAGCATTTGACCCAGCAATACCAATTCTCCATATATATGCAAAAAAAACTTAAAGCAAGACACATATATGTGTGTTTCCTTTATTATTCACAACTACCAAAAAGTTCAAGTAGTCTAAAATGTCTAGCAACAAGTTTTCAAGTAAAGAAAATATGATAAAATATACAACGTAAAATCACCCGGCCACAAAGAGAAATAAAGCCCCGAGGCATGGTTCAACAAGACTTATCTTTGAAATCATTATGCAGGTCAGAATAAGTCAATCACAAAAGGACAAATATGATGCGATTCCACTTACATAAAAGGATGTTCAATTTCACTTAAGCACTTAAAATTACACTATTCCCTTATGAGATTAGCTAACACACCAACAAGTACTTAGGACATTATTTTACACACCAACAAGATGTGTTGGCAAAGCTGTAGTGAAACAAATTCCGTTTATATGATAATCACATAAATTGGTACAAAATTTTTTAGAAGACAATTAAATAGCTATTAAAATTGCAAAAAAAAAATGGCAAATATAGCAACTTTCCCAAGTAATTACAACTTTAGGATTACACGCTACAAAGACTACCAGTTTAATTACATAAAAGCAAATTATCTGTTCATTCTTCATAATAAAACAAATCAGATCCCAATTCAACTGCTATGATCA
>NW_006399814.1:14443369-14444923 GCF_000299155.1 Elephantulus edwardii
TGTTTCCTATTGCCAAAGGGGCCCTTTAGAGTAGTGAGAGAAGGTCTTCACCCTGAAACCTACAGTGTCCCTTTTCAGCAGGAAGTAGCTAAGAGAATACACCATCCCCTTTTCCTTATGAATCAGGCTGAAGTCTTTCTCAGGGAGGAGTGATAAGGAATGGCAAAGGACACACTGACAAAGGAGATTAATCAGAACTGCCTTTGACAAGCACTGTGGCAACTGGACAATTAAAACAGACTTTCAAGGGGGGAAAAAAAGAACCAACTGGGGTGGAGGGTAGAGAAAATAGTGCAACAATGAATGAATGAAAACCCAAAATCTCTGTGTTTATTAAAACTAATAAAATTTAATAATTTTTAAAAAAAAAGAGTGATCACTGATAAAAAGCATCAATGAAAAAGGGCAAATTTAGGAATTGCAGCAGGAATGGTATCCACTTTCTAAATAACATGCCTCTGGAAACATGAGAGCTGTAGAGGGGATTCAAGCCTTCTGTTCACAGATCACTATGAGATGTACTCTACTCAATCAATAATAATCACCTATGATATAAATAGATTACCAAATATAACTAAAAATGCACAATCAGCAACAGAGAATAAACGACATACTTTTAAAACACTTTCCAAAAGAGTAAACGAAAGCCTACAGACTGAGGAAAAATATTTGGCAATGACATATCTGGCAAATCTTTAAAATTTATAGAAAACTCTAGGGAGCTCTGGTGGCCTAGTGGCATGAAGCTTCACTGCAATCCCAGCAGTACCTGGTTCAAATCCATCAGATTGTCTGCTGGAGAAGGAAAAGCAATCTCCTCCTATACTACTCAGATCAAATCTGATGGTACACACACAAAAAACATAAAAATTAAAAAAAAAAAACTATAGAAAATAGCTCAAAAAAGACAAAGTTCACTACCTAATTACAAAGCAGCCAAAGGACATGAAAAGACATTTAATCAAAAAGATGTCCAAGTGGGAAACAAACACATAAAGAAACATTTAAATCATTAGGTATTAATGATTTAAATCAACACAATTAGGTATTTCACACCAACAACAAAAGCAAAGTGTCATAATGCAGGGAACAATGCTAGCAATGGTGTCAGGATACTGCAACTTTCATATACTCAAGGTGGTAAAGAAAAATAGCACAATCACTACACAAAGTGGTTTATCATGTCTTTAAAAAACTATTCAATAAACACTGCATAACCTGAAAGCATCTAGAAAACAGTATGCTGCATCAAATAGGACAATCTCAGCGGAAAAGTATTACATTAAGACCACTAGTATAAAGCGACAGAAAGACTCACAGAAACAATTAATAGTGGATGGTTACCAAGGATAAAAAAAGAAGGGAGAAGGGAGGAGTCACAACTGAGAAAAATAATGGCATCCACTTCCATAATAGCTTGCCTCCGGAAACCCTATGAACTTGGAGAGAGGATGAAAGGCACCCAAGCATCAAGGACTCTCCTTCATAGGGTCACTCGATGGCACTTAACAACAACAACAACATTATATAAGGTGGGTCAAGGGACAGGTATAT
>NW_006399814.1:14445384-14456666 GCF_000299155.1 Elephantulus edwardii
ATTGAAACAGATAAGGGAGAAAACTGTTTAAAAGGGATATGTGATTAGGTATTTGTATTATGACAGGAGTCCAGGGCAAAGGCTGCATTGTGGAGTGGACCTCGTATAAGGGATTGTAAAACAATGTCTCTGTAAATTTTCATTGACATTAATAAGAAAAAAAATTAACTTGCTTAAAAGTTTTATTCATCTGCCTGTGATTTCACTCAAATCCCAATTTAAAAATTGTTAAAATAAGAGAGCTCTGGTGTCGTGGCCTAGTGGCAAGAAGCTGTACTGAAATCCCAAAGGTGCACAGTTCAAATCCACCAGACGCTCTGCTGGAGGAACAAAGAAATGGTAACTGACTGTGATCAATTAGTTGTGGCCTCCACTGCACTCAGACCAGCCTGCTCTGCTGGAGGAATGACAATCTCCTGTACCAGTCAGATCCAATTTGACAGTACACACACAAAAATTAGTAAAATTAAAGACATTGTTAAAATACATAAAAACCTCAAAGCTAGAGCTCCAACAGTAAGGCATTAGTTAAAAATGTAAACAGTATGTGCATAAAATGAAATACTACACATCCACTTAAAAACAAAGTAAGCACCTTCTTTACGTATTACTATGAAATCTACAAAGTAAACTGTCAAAAATATGTTCAGAGAAGATCCTGTATATATCTGCTTGTGTCCATTAACACGTGGAATGATCCATTATAAAACTGTAAGAATTTTTAAGAACAAAGTGTTTCGATGGCAGTAAGTATTAGAAAATCAAGGCCTTTATTGGTTCTATACTCTTTTATAAGGGTCTGGAGTGTAGTTTGTGGGGCAATGCACCGAGTATGGGGCAAAGGCTGAGTGTCTCTAGCAGTTTGAATCCACCAACTCTGAAGGAGAAAAAATGGCAATCTCCTGTACATTTTACAACACTGGAAACCCAATGGAGGATCAGTTCCAACTCAACTGCAATGACTTTGCATTTGAGATACCGATTTAAACACACAATTTTCAACCCTAGAACTCTATTATTGTTGTGCACCATCAAATCAGAACAGACTCATAGCTAACTAAGCAGCAAATCATGAGAAGAGATTGCCGATCTTTCTTCCAAGGAGCATACGGATTCGAACCACGTGTCTTGGATTGGCAGCCCAATTCCTTACCACTAAGTCATCAGAGGACTAGTTTCATACAAAATTGTTATTGTTATGTGCCATCAAGTAGAATCCTGCCCATTGCTGACCCTCAAGTGAGTTTTCAAAAGCTTTAAACTGCATAGAAAAGCACTGCATATCTTACTTCCATGGAGCAGCTGGTGTATTCAAAGCACATGTCTCTGGGTTGGCAATGTAGTTCCTTACCACTATACCACGAGAACTCCTAATAAGATTCACTTTTAGTAATAAAAAGTGTATTATTAACCAATTATTATCATTCACCTTAACCCCAAATAATTACAGGAATCACACTCACCGAAATAACACAATCAACAACTGGTTTCTTAAGAACACCTTCTGCAGTCTCTTTCAGTTTCGATAAGAGCATGGCAGTCACTTGCTCAGTGGTAAAATGTCGTTCCTCCTCCATGTATCTCACCTGTAAGAAAATTAAGATTAACAACTGTTATATTTCTCATACTCAAGAAGCCTAAAACGGACAATGCTTCACAGTTATCAATGAAATTTATCTTAAGAAACTAGTTTTAGAAACAAAAATATCTTGCATGTCACTCAGCATTTATGCTTGTCCAACCTAACACCTGGGGAACTATAACATATTTTGTAACCATTCACAAAGGTTAAGAAAATTACCTGTGCAAAAGTAAATTGATATAGCTCACCGTATACAGAATACTCTTCCACAAAGGATACTGGGAACAACTTATTTTACAATCTTTGACAATGTGTTTTACCTGCTTACTGTATATACTTTATACATATATACACACTTTATACTTCATCTTCCCAATTAGATTTTAGTCCAATTTAACGGCATGTTTTTTCTTCTGGTTTGTTCACTACTGCTGTCGAAAACACCAAATAACAGATCTGGTATGATAAATAAATAAATAATAAATGATAAAGTCCTTTTTTAAAGTCTACAACTTTGATGAGAAATTTTATAGACTGTCTAGAATAAATCTCTTCCCATACACTCATGTTGTTGTTGTTGTTATGTGCCGTCGAGTCGTTTCCGACTCATAGCGACCCTATGCACAACAGCCCTAAACCCTACTCTATCCTGTGCCAACCGCACCGCCTCTGACACACCCATCCCGATTACCCCAGTCACCGAATCAATCCATCTCATAGAGGGTCTTCCCCTCCTGTGCTGTCTCTCCACCCTCCCAAGCATGATGTCCCTCTCCAAGGACCCGTCCCTCCTGGCAACATGTCCAAAGTATGTCAGACGAAGCCCCAGAATCCTTGCCTCCAAGGAGTAGCTTGGTTTAATCCTCTCCAAGATGAATCTCTTTGTTTTCCTGGCAGTCCATGGTACATTCAGTACCCTTCTCCAGCACCACAGCTCAAAAGCATCCACTTTCCTTCTGTCCTCCCTAGTCATTGTCCAACTCTCTGATGCATAACAAGCGATTGCAAATACCATGGCCTGTATCAGGCGCACCTTAGTCTCCAGAGAGACACTGTTGCTTCTGAATACCTTAGAGAGGTCCCTAACAGCAGACTTTCCCATCGCGATACGTTTTTGATTTCCTGACTGCTGGTGCCAAGAGTGTTGACTGTGGAGCCGAGCAAACTGAAGCTGTGAACACACTCAATCTCTCCATCATCCATCCTGATGCTGCCAATTGGTCCAGTGGCGAGAATCTTTGTCTTCTTGACATTGAGCCTTAGTCCATACTGAAGGCTGCAGTCCTTGACCCTTCGCAGCAAGTGCATGAGGTCCTCCTCAGTTTCAGCAAGCAGGGTTGTGTCATCTGCATAACGGAGATTGTTAATAGATCTTCCACCAATCCTGATGCCACAATTCTCCTCATAGAGCCCAGCCTCTCAGATAATCTGCTCTGCATACATGTTGAAAAGGTATGGAGACAGGATGCATCCCTGGCGTACACCCTTCCCAATTCTGAACCATGCAGTGTTACCCTGCTCTGTTCTGACTACTGCCTCTTGGTCCAAGTATAGGTTTCACATTAGCACGATTAAATGTTCTGGGATTCCCATTCTTCTGAGTCAGCCACAGTTTGTTATGATCCACACAGTCAAATGCCTTTGCATAATCAATGAAGCACAGATAGATATTCTTCTGGTATTTCCTGCTGTCAGCTAAGATCCATCTAACATCAGCAACAATATCCCTAGTACCATGACCCCTTCTAAACCCAGCCTGGACTTCTGGCAGTTCTCTGCTGATGTGCTGTTCTAATCGTTTTTGGATGATCTTCAGTAGAATCTTGCTTGCATGTGAAATCAATGACACTGTTCTGTAGTTTCCACACTCAGTTGGGTCACCTTTCTTTGGAATGGGAACAAATAATAGATCTCTTCCAGTCAGTTGGCCAAATGGTTGTTCTCCAGATTTCTTGGCACAACTTGGTGAGCACATCCAGGGCAACATCTGTTATCTGAAATACTTCAATTGGTATACCATCTATTCCTGGGGCCTTATTTTTTGCTATTTCCTTCAAAGCAGCTTGAACTTACTCATGTACTCCAATTATAATCCAGACCAGAAAATGTTACTTTTCCATTAGCTGTTGTCATAATTCACTTACTTCAGTCCAATCTTTATCCTTGTTTAGAATTAAAGTGCTTCTTTCTTTATAACATAATGAAAATAGGAAAACACCTTTTTCAATAAACCTCTTTCTCAACTACTTCCTTTCCTATATTTTAATTCCTAAATCAACTACTCTTGAACCATGTGTCTGGTTCATTTTTTCCAACTCCCCTACTGTCTTTCTCCTTTGCCCCTAGTGATGTTTAGAATTTAATGTGTCTATCCATAATCATACTTCTTTTATTTTTTGGGTGTGTTGTTGGTTTTTTTAGTGGACCAAATAATTTTTATAGTGAATTTCTCTTTTATTATTATTATTAATTTTAACGAAAACTTACACTTTGGACTTCCATTCAATCACTGTTGTACTTTTCTCCCTGCCCCCCTCCCCGAAGTACACTCTTCTCTTTGAAAAGTAAAAGAAAAATTCTTTCATTATTTTACAATCCCTTCCCCCAGGTCCACTCCACTATGCAGCCTTCACTCTGGACTCCCATCTTGACAAAAATACCTAATCACATATCCTTTTTTAACAGTTTTCTCCCTCATCTGTTTCAATGCACTATACATCATTTATCCCATCCCTCAGTCTCCCCCCAACCCGAATGTCAGTCCTGTTTTACAACAATGGCCCTATGCAGTATTTGTCCTTTTGTGACTGAGATATTTAACTCAGCATAATGTCCTCCAGGGTCATCCATTTTGAATAATATTGCATGAGTTCCTTGTTTTTCAATGCAGCATATTATTCCACTGTGTGAATATACCACAGCTTGTCTATTCATTCGTTTGTTGATGGGCACTGAGGTTGTTTCCAACTCCTTACTATTGTGAAAAAAGTCACAATAAACATAGGTGTGCATATATCTGCTTGGGTGTCAGTTACGGTCTCTCTGGGGCATATTCCCATTAGTGGAACTGCTGGGTCAAATGGTATCTCCATTTGCAACTTTTTGAGAAAGCACCACACCGCCTTCCACAATGGTTGCACCAACAATCATATTTCTTAAAAACATGCACTGAAAAACAAAACAACCCCACAACCGCCCCCCCCCCCAAAACCCATATTGCTCATTTCTTAACCTTCCGTCCCTTTCTGCACCTGCGAAACTTTGGCTTCATCCATTATTATGGCACTCAAATTGTCCTGAGATTATTGTCACAAACATTTTAAACAAACTCAGTCATTTCCATAATTCTTATTCCTTCAAATAATATCCTTAGGTACATCAAGTTAACTGTGACTCACTGCAACCCTATGAATAACAAATCTGACTCTTGTACACATTATGACTGATATATTCAAGCCGAATCTTAACAGTCAAGCCGAATCTTAACAGTCACTGTCAATCCATCTTGTTGATGGTCTCTTTCTCTGATGTTTCACCTTTCCCAGCACAATGTCCTTTTTCCAAGGAATGGACCTTCACAGCAACATGCCCAAAGTATGTGAGCTGAAGTTTCACCATCCTTGCCTCTAAGGAACATCCATAGTTTCACACACTCCAAAAGTTGTATGGTTTTTTGACCATCCATGGGATATTCAGTATTCTTCTCCAACACCACAATTCAAAGGGCATAAAGTCTTCTTTTTGCATTCTTCTTCACTAAGGTCCAAATGCACAGGAAATAACTGGGAGAAGGAGAAAAAAAAACAAAACAAACCCACAACCCTATGGGCTTGAATCACATGTACTTAAGTCTTTAAATGAACATACCTGCTCATCAGCACTTCAGAGAGGTCCTCAGCAGCATATTTCCCACTGCAAAACATCTTCGCACTTCTTGACTACTATTATCATGAGTTACTAACTGTGGATCCAAGTAATGAAATCGTTTATAATTTCAATCTTTTCTCCATTTTTCAGGATGTTACATATTGCTCCAGTGGCGAAGATTTTTGCTTTCTTGATGTTGAAATATAATCCATATTTAAGGCTCTAGTCTTTGAGCTATTTACTTCTGCAGCAAGTGTTTCAAGTCCTCGTCCTGCCCAGCAAGTAAAGTTTTCATCATCTGCACAACACAGGCTGTTATAAGTGTTCCTCAAATCCTGATGCCACATTCTTCTTCATCAAGTTCAGCTTCTTGAATGATTTGCTCAGCATTCATATTGAATAGGCTATGATACAATCCTGACCATATCTTTCCTAATTTTAAACCATGCAGTGTTCCCTTACTCTGTTTGGACATCTGCTTCCTGGTCTAGGTACACGTTTCACACACTGGGATTTTCATTTTTCTTAGCCATAATCAGTTATGAACCACAATCAAGTAAGTCTGTACAGTCAATAAAAAAACAAGTAAACATCTTTCTGGTATTCTCTGCTTTTAGGCAATATGAACATGACATCTGGAAGAATACCTCAGTGGACATAATCTCTAAATGCGAAATCAACATATGTGAACGCACTAGTCGTCTTCCATCTCTTGCAGCTTTGTGTCATCAGTACACTACATACTTCAAAAAGATACCTTTCTGATGTTCCACAGATGGCAAAATTTAACACCTCAAAGACCAAACACAATTTCTTCTCCCCAAACATCTCTTGCTAACCTATTGTTAGGAAAATGACCATACAGTGACTCACAAGTGCTGGTTCTCTCATTTGCTTTTCCAAAGTCATTCCTTAAAATCCCAACAGAAAGAATATGCATCGGTAAACAAGACAAACAGCAATGGTAGTGTTAATTATCATTCTCCAATCTTTCTATGGCTCCAATTAAAAGACTTATCATTCAAAATACATCAAAAGGTCTTTATTAGCAAAAATGTTTACAAAATGAAATTAGAATGGCCCTTATATAAACTGAAGTCATACAATATTGTAATTTATACATTTAACATCATCTTGAGTACCTTACCTTTATGCCTGTCAATCCAGTGGGTAACTGAACAATATCATAGGCAAGATTAGATTTTTCTGCTTCCACAAATGGATCTGAGAACGCTCGGCCGTGGAATCTTTTAAACCCTTGAACTGTGTTCTTTGCATTGGAAATTATCTGTAAGTACAATAGTGAGAGTGAAAGCCTACTGGTGAATTTAAACAAAAAAATAAAACCTCTTTCACATTAACTTTACATCATTTAACTTTTCTTTCTTACAGGTTGTACTCTTCAGACATTCAGTCTTTCTAAATGATCCTACTAACACGTAGGAACTTAGACAAATTCATCACTTCACAATAGTAGGACCAGGATCAGAGCTCTACTCTTAGTACTTCTGCATGAATTTAGGCCATTGTACTTATAAAAATATTTTCCCTTCTTAAACATCTAATAACTATTTGTTTATGGGAAGTTTTTGCTCTTCAGAGTTATCCATACTTAGATTATGAAGCCTGTTTGGCAATTATCTATTCAGAAATTATAAACAAACTTACCATAAAGAGAAAGAAAAAAATATCACACCAAGTACATAAGGATGAAGGCAATAAAGATACTGAACTCAGAGTTTTCCAGAAGACTAAAAATAACCTAGAAGGCCAATAACAGAAAACTGGCTAAATACTGGTCATTTCATACCATGAAATACCATACAGTGGGTAAGAACATACTAAGAGCTATAAAGTCCCTATAGAATATCATCTTATTTACATGCTTAAGGAGAGTGTAAAAGGATATACTAAAAATTTATAAACAGTTTTTTTTTAAGAAAACACTATTATGTGGCTTTTAAATTCTATTTTATACGCATTTTTTAAAAATTTTTCTAGAATAAATCATTGTAAATAATAGAGGGGAAATGCAGACAAAAAAAATTTCCAAAATAAACCTGTTAAGTTTAGTATATTAGTTCCTCCTCCTAATGCAGCAGTAAACCTATTATGTCCCTACAGGAGAGAATAAAGAGTTTCTCTACATCCATTATGCTAAAAGACTTGTACAGAAACCCTTCTGTAAAATAACAAGGCATCTAAAAATCAGGCTTACCCCTCATTCACTAAACTGACAAGCATAAACTCAGTATCAATCACAGTTAAGTCTAACGACTTTTATGTGACAGCCAAGTACAATTACAGTAACTGTTATCAATAATAAAAGTAGATTTAAAGGCAGGAATTCATCTAAATTAAGAAAGGCTATTAATAGTCCTGTACTTTGCTTCTTCAAGTAACTTGAACTTTCCGCAAATGAAGGATTTTTAAATGCTCAAATTAAATTTAAACAAAAAATTTCTTAGATGCATAAACTGACCTGCCTGATCCAGAGCAGAAAGAGCTTCTATATTGCTCCACAGCAAATCATAATAAAGTCAAACATACAATTCCTTGCTCTTACAACAGCCTCAGATATTTCAGCAAAGAGAATTACTGGGTTTCTATTACTTTTATTTAAGTTAATGGTTTATAAAATAAATTAATGGCCAAGTCCATTAATATATTCTTAGAAGTATGATTCCTTTCCTTGGTAATCTTTATTAAGATCAAATTTATATTAACAACACTAACTCTGAACATGAAGAAGATGTACAGCTCAGTAAGACTTAAAGGAATATTTAAAGTATCAAGGACAAGAAGTAAGACTTATCCAAAAAAGTTCTAGATTCTATCTCTGTCAAGTGTCTTACATTCCCTAAAATGTAATAATCCCAGGTTATGTTGCGGGCACTCAATTGCTGCTTATGGACAGACAAACCAGAGAAATAACTCAATTTAAGGAAAAAGGTTATGCAACATGCTGAATGTAATTAGTGTCAGGAAAGAATACACATAAAAAAAAAGTTCAAAAAATAGCTTGATCCAGCAATCCTACACTAGGTATAGATCCCAAAGTTCTAAGAACAGTTATATGAACTGAACATGCACATCTGTTTATTTCAGTTCATCATTTACAATAACAAAGAGATAATTATTTCAGTTCATCATTTACAATAACAAAGAGATAAAAATAACTGAAGCAGCTCATCCAAGAACAAACAGATAAAGAAAATGGTATATTCACACACAATATATTATTAGGCAACTTTAAAGATTCAAGGGTACCTAAATAACAAAAAGAACAATAAGGAATTCATGAAAAACAGTACAAAAGGGAAGAATTTCGAGGAAATCATGCTGGGTGGCATAAGTCAGTCACAAAAAAACAATTTTAAGAGCACTATTATAAAAAGCTAAAGAAAGGTTTATACAAAACAAAAGAATCATTCTTGGATGGTAAAGGAGGCAAATGGGAGTAAAATTAGCAGATAAAGTTTGGTGAAGCAAAAAGGAAACATACAGTAAGAGGTTGGTCTGACAGTGATTGATCAATTATAGTTAATGTTATAAAACAGAGCATTAAAAAAACAGAACGATCTGTAAAATCTGAATTACAAAAAATGTTCAAATGGCAAATTATTTACCTGGCTTTTAGCTGCTGCTCCAATTGAACGGTTCTTAGGACCAAAAGAAATGCAAGCCCTAGAAAATAAAAACAAGTAAATGTCAAAAGCAATGCCCTATTACTCCAGATATCACAACAGTGAAAATTTCTGCAGTTTCCACTAAAAACCTGGGTCCTTTTAACAGTGCTTAATTTCTAGAATTCTGATCATTTTACTGAGTAAAATAGGCTGTCTCCAGAATCAAGAGTCTTATATGTCAATGATAAAGCAGAGATGATATAATGAACACCTGTCTAGACTAGAATACTGGAGTGCTGGACCAGCCAGTTTCCACCATCTAAACTTCAAGTTCCATTAAGTCCCAGTTTTAGAAATACTGTACCTCAAAAATAAAAAAGTGAAAAACGTACACCCTTGTACTAATGTACCATTTACATTTCTTATTTTTCAAAACAGCTTTTAATTTAAACAAGAATCACTAAATCTTGAAAATGTCACTTGCCCTAGCAAATAAAAACACTAATTTTCCCAGACTAGCTTTCAAGGACAAAAAAACTTCATTCTCACTTATGAAGTAACTACCAAATCACAAATTCATATACCACTTCTTAGTTGGGAGTTCTGGTTGCATAGTCCTCAGGGAGTGCTAACCCAGAGGCCACGCCTCTGCCTGTTCAAATTCAACAGCAGCTCCTCTAGAGAAAAGATCAGTAGTAACTTAGATCAGCAATCTTTGCTATTTACAGCCTCAGAACTCTGCTAGATAGGGTCAACAATCAGCTAGTTTTGACTGTATCTCTCTGCTGCTTTTAGGAGGCAGAAAATGAAAACTTATTTAAAGGTTTAAATAGTTTTAAAAAGTGTTTAAGCTTAAAAAGTCAGTTATATTGGTATTAATGGATTCATCCACGGCCTTACTTTTCAAAGTTCCAATCAAGAACCTTGCCCTGTGTTTATACAACCCTCATATATTTCTTATCTAAAATAGTATCTTTCTAGACTACCTTTCCACTTTACACTAATAACACCTCTCTTCCTATTTTAATGACTAGGTAAACTTACATGAACTCATTTAAGCATGATAAGCATTCTGTCTTATCCCTCTATTTCATAGTTCAGGGAACAAAGCACAAAAAAGGTATTAATTTATTCAGCATTATAGGGAGTCCTAGTGGCCTAGTGGTAAGGAGTTAGTCACAGCTCCAACCCAAAGGCACGTGCCATTAGAACCCACCTGCTCTGCAAAAGAATAGATAATCTTCTCCTGTGCAATTTATTGCCTCTGAAAATCCACTGGAGTGTCAGCTATAACTTGATTCCAATTCGATGGCTGAATCAAGACTCCAGATTATTTCCCCATATTTTATACTCTAGTTTTGATCCAATTGCTCTTGTTTTAATTCTTTCAATTTAGCAAAGTTAAAAGGAGGGTCCAAGCAACAGTAGGGAGCTCTGGTGGCCTAGTGGTTAAGAAGCTAAGGTACAATTGCAAAGGCTTGCAGTTCTCTGCAGGGGAAGGATGGGCAATCTCCTCTGCGATTTACTGCCCCTGAAAACCTGCTAGAGTCAGCTATGGGTCAGTTCAGACATGACACAAGAAACTATAGTAAGTTCTAAGCCAGGCTTCATCAGATGACCTATTAACTGAGTAACTGTTATTGTTGTTGTTATTATGTGCCCACAACCCTATATACAAGAGCCCTAAACACCATTCTATCCTGTGCCAACGTCACCATCTCAAACACACTCATTCCCACCACTCCACTCACAGAATCGATCCATCTCATTGAGGGTCTTCCTCTCTTGCGCTGCCCCTCTACTCTGCCAAACATGATGTCCCTCTCCAAGGACCAGTCCCTCCTTGCAACATGCCCAAAGTATGTCAGACGAAGCTTCAGAATCCTTGACTCCAAGGAGCAGCCCGGCTTCACCTTCTCCAGGACAAACCTGTCTGTCCTCCTAGCAGTCCATGCTATATTCAACACTCTTCTCTAGCACCACAGCTCAAAGGCATCAATTCTCTTTCTATCATCCCTACTCACTGTCCAACTCTCTGATGCACAGCACATTATTTCAGAGACTATAGTCTCCAGCCTGACGTTGTTGCACTTCAGTACTCTTGAGAGGTCCCTCACAGCTGACTTTCCCAATGCAATTCGTCTCCTGATTTCCTGGCTGCTGTTACCAAGAGTGTTCACTATGGAGCCAAGTAAACTAAAACT
>NW_006399814.1:14457732-14465331 GCF_000299155.1 Elephantulus edwardii
GGCTCGCCCCGGGCAGAGGGACGAGGGCAGCCCGCCCCAGGCAGAGGGCCGCGACGGCTCACCCCGAGCCTGGGGTCGAGGGATAGGCAACTTTTTAAAAACCATCTTAAGGTTACTAGACCTGTACACTCTGGCAAAATGCTGGATCCTTGTCTGTGTCTTAGTAGCTCTTTCCCATCAATGAAGGAGAAACCCTAGAAGTCTATCTCCCAGTAAAGATACAGGAAGCTGTGTCCTATATTAATTGGTAGAAAGAGCATGGTCTAACTGAGAAATCATCACTTTCCCAAAAACAAAATTCTATAGACCTAGAAACTGCTGCAAGTTAAAACCTTCAAGAAGCCTGTGCTAATAAATTCAGCCTCTATGCAAATGTAACACTAGTACTAAAAAAATAAAACCACTTAAAACAGTTCATATGATCCTTTAAAAGAATCTTACCCACTCCCACTCTACTCCACTCCAAAAGGGTCTTCCAGTTAGTATAAGCCTAACAACTGGTAACTTACATATTTCTAAAAGCATCAAGAGCTAATGCGTATTCCAACAAGAAGAGCTCTAGTGGTACAGTGATTGAAGGACTCAGGTAATAACCACAAAGGTTCAAATACATAAGCTAATCCACAGTCATCACTCTCAGCACCAGTAGCCAGGAAATTAAAAGGCGTACTGTGATGGGAAAATCTGAGGTTAGGGACTTCTCCAAAGTACTGAAAAGCAATGGTGTCTCTCTGGATACTAAGGTGCGTATGACACAGGCAATGGTCTTTGCTATTACTTGTTATGCAACAGAGTTGGACATTGACTAAAGAGGATAGAAGGAGAATTGATGCCTTTGAGCTGCGGTACTGGGAAGAGTACTGAGGATACCATGAAATGCTAGGAAAACAAAGAGATTCATCCTGGAAAGGGTTAAACTGGGTGGCTCCTTGGAGTCAAGGATTCTGAGGCTCTGTCTAACATACTATGGACATGTTGCAAGGAGGGACTGGTCCTTGGAGAGGAACATCATGCTTGGTAGGGTGGAGGGACAGTACAGGAGGGGAAGGCCCTCTATGAGGTGGATTGATTCAGTGACCGGGGTAATCGGGATGGGTGTATCGGAGACAGTGCGATTGGCACAGGACAGAGCAGAGTTTAGGGCTATTGTACATAGGGTCACTATGAGTGGCAAACAACTCGAGGGCACATAACTACTAGAGAGGAAGATGTGGCAGTCTTCTTCCACAATTCAAAGGCATCAATTCTGTCATCTTATCCATTGCCAAACTTTCAGAAACAGTCAGCAGATGAAAATACCTGGCTTCTGTCACCTTAGAATTTAAACTGAATTCTTGCTCTTTAGAATTTTGCATGTTCTTTATACCAGATTCCACCAATGCAATAATCAATTTAAACATCCTTTTTTAAAAAAATTATTTTCCTGTGCACCACTGAACTGGATCCGAACGGCATAGAAAGAGATTGCCCTCTTTCTCCAGCACAGCATCTAGTGGATTCGAACCTTGTGCTTTAGGGATTGTACCACAGCTTCTTGCCACTAAGCCACCAGGGTTCCCTCACCATTATTTTACTTTTTTAAAAAATTTTATTATTTTTGTGTTTGTGTGTGTACCATCAAACCAGACCAGACTATAACAGGAAGAGATTGCCCCTCCTTCTCCAGCAGAGCATCTGGTGGATTTGAACTATCTCTAGAATTGCAATGCAGCTTTTACCAGTAGGGCCCTAGCAATTATTTTAAATGTAAAAATTTTTAAAAATCTTTCATTTCTTGACTGCTATTACCATAGGACTAGCTGTAGATCCAAAATGAAACCACTGAAGACATCTTTCCTCCATCTACCATGCTGATGGAGAAAAGACTGATGTCTTCAGTGATTTCATACCTATTAGTCCACTGGTGAAACTTTTTATGTTGGGTTGCAACCTGTATTTAAAACTTCAGTCTTTGATCTTCAAAATCTTAAATATTTCAATTCCTCCTCACTTTCTGCAAGCAAGGCTGTATCATCTGCATAATTTGGTTGTTGGTGAGTCCTCCTCCAATACTGATCCCAGTCTTCAAACAGTCAAGCCTCTTAAATGACTTGCCCAGAACAAACTGAATAGCTATGCAAAAGGAAGATACAACCCTGACACACACCTTTTCTAATTCTAAGCCATCAAGTGTTCCTTTGTTCTTTTTGTTCAGACAATAGCTTCCTAGTCTATGTCCAAGTTTTCCATGAGCAAAGCTAAGTATTCTGGGATTCCCATGCTTCTCAATGTCAGCCACAATTTGTTATGAACTACACAACACACATGCCTCTACATAGACATAAAAACACAAATAAACCTCTCTCCAGTTGGTATTCTATGCTTTCAATCAAGACTCATCTGACATCAGCAGTAATATTCGTTACAGCATCTTCTGAATCCAACTTGGATTTCTGGCAATCCCCTGTCAATGCAATCTTTGGAAGGGTATTCTGCCTGTATTCATCCACTGAACTTCACACCATCTGGAGTCAAGCCGACTGTCCTTGGCTCCTATTATAAGGCCAGCAGCAGAAATTCTGTCCCAGGGTGAAGTATCCCACACCTCGACCAGATGAGGTGCTATGATCTGGTTCACATCTTGGGGCTTCCATCATCACTCAGAGGAGAAGAAACCCTGATCTAACTGGGCACCTCAACATTAAATCTTCTGCTGGACTTGCAGATACACTGTCCCAAGCCAGAAGCATTTGTTTTCTATTTCTCATAGCATGCACGTTTATTGCATGATACTTGTGTACTAGTTCGTTTGATTTTGTTCTTAGGGGCACATTACTTGTCTGCCAGTTTACTATACTGGGATAAGTAAGTCCTGCTGTGATGAGGAGGCTTTAACACCAGTGTTTCAGATACTAGCAGGGTCACCAGTGGTAGAAAGTTCAGTGGAACTTTCATACGGAGACATACTAAGAAGCAGGACTAGTCATATACTCCTTAAATAACAGGGCTTCGAAAATCCAAGGATAACAGAGATATATTGTTAGATATAGTTAACTGAAGTAGTGCCAGAAAGCATTTATAAGAAATGAAGACAAAAAGCTGCAAATACCATTAATAAATAGAACATGGACAGTACAAAGCATGAATCTATGAAACTGAAAAGTACTGTGAAAACCTTAAATATTTACTCTGTTCCTCTGTTCTAAACTTTGGGTTGGCAGAGCAAGAAGTTAATTTAGATCAAGTACAAGTTTTCTGTACTCTCATCTTAAAAGAGCTAGGAGCTAATATTTTTTCAACAGCAGTACTGTTCTCTCTGACCTGGATAACAGATACTACTAATTAAGTATTTATGAGCCTTTTGATAGGATGTTATGAACACCATCAATTGGCACAGATCTTTAAAAGGTAGTTTGATGTTTCTAAATGTATGCAGAACAGTCATCAGAATATTAGGACAACCGCTACACTATTAAATTTTTGTAAACAATTTTAAAAAATTAACTTTTCCAAGAACTCACAATAGTGTTTAGATTATAAAATAGATAAAAAGTTGAGTGAACAAGACAGTAAGAGGTTGATTAGACATTAAAGTCAAAATACTACAAAACGTCTATGAATGATTGCATGAGAATCTAAGTAGCTATAAGCCTTCAGGAAAACCACTATCTTTAAAAACTAGCATGGAAATAGGTGCTTAATAATGAGATTCCTCTGATCGTCACCTTAGCCCTGAACCTCAAAGTACCCAAAGGAGTTGAAACCAAACCAACAAGCACATACTTCTGAGTCGAGACTTGTAGTATGAATGAGTTTACAAATTAAATTGGTTTTTCTCTCTTACTTTTAAGATTTTGAAATCCCTAAAACAAGCGATTTAATTAAAATCTAAATATTAAAATAAAATTGTTACTGAACCTGAGAGATAAACTACAATTTTACTATTCCAATATATAATCATTTATAGCATTTATAGTATTAACCTTTAAAATGGTGAACAGTAGTAGCATTATTTACTAAATATCAGGCTTTACTTCCTAAGTAGGGAGGTCTGGTGATAAAGCCCATAGAGATCTGTGCTGCTGGTCTAAAAGCTGCACATTCTGGCTCCACCAATGAGCAGTGAGCAAACTCCTCCCCTGCAATTTAGTCTCTCAGAAACCCAAGGGAAGGTCAGCTAGGAGGTGGTTCTGCCTCAATTTCAAAGCAGACAAATGATTCTCAAAGCACTTTTAACCCATTGTAAGCCTCAAATGTAATAAGGATCAAGGAATCACTTACATTCCTAGTACTACTCCTTAAAAATTTTTAGAATATATTTTGAAGCAGCCTCTCTTACTTCCTTTCAAGGAGGGAGGGGATGTAACTTTCTAGTAAGTCTATCTCTGCTATTTTACCCCTCAAAAAAAAAAATCTAGAATATATTCTAACAATTACTACCAAGCTTTAAAGTTCTTACATAATTCTTGTACTAGCAATTCCACATCTAGAAATTAACCAAAAAAAGTATCAAAAAAAAGAAAAAAAAGTATCAATATATAAATAAAAATATGCAAGACATGCTTAAATATTACATGTAATAACAAAAAATTGAGTGGAAAAAAATGTGCCCAAAATCATAAAGCATATATTAATATTCCATTCATATGTATTGACTCTAAAAGATGTCTTAGTTTGTTATGTACTGCTGAGACAGAACCGACCCATAGATGATCCCCCAGCAGGTTTGCAGAGGCAGTAAATCGCACAGAAGATTGCCCATCTTTTTACCAGGAACAAGCTGGTGGATTCATTCTGCACGCCTTCAGAATGGCAGTGCTGCTCCTTACCACTAGGCTACCTGAGTTCCCTATAAGATGTCTAAAATACATAAACTGGAAAAAGAAATTATAAAATATAGTGAGATTCTATTTGAACATACATAAAAATCCTATGTATTTGCAGAAGAATCTAGTATGGAAAAGAAATAGCAGTGGTTAACAGAAAGTAGAACAGTTTTAACAGTGGTATTTCTATTGTTAAAACAAATACATTGTTGAATCATTTTTTTCCATTAAGAATAAACTCAATTTAGTGCCTAATTTTAAATAAATAGTTCCCGTAGGTTACATCAAACATGTATACAAGAGGTTGTACTTTAGATCTTACAATGATTCTGAAACAACCAATATATACATTAAGACAAATGAGGCACAGTAATTCGTGGAGTCTGATGCTTTGGTTAATAAATTTTCATTTTCTTTGGATTCAAAAGATCTTAAGCTAATCTTGCTACAGAGTAATATTTTTCCTGCAGAGAAGATGGCAGTGGTGGTGGTAGTGGTAGTGATTAACTAAGTACTGACTCCTAGAGCCACCTTGTTCATGACTGCCTCACACATAACCCAGCTGTGATACAAAGAGGGTTTTCATGGTCTAGTTTTGAGAAGTAGATTTCCAGCCTTTCTTTGTAGTCTACCTAGTATGGCAGCTCCACTAAAACCTGCTCAGTCTCCAATGACAAATAGTGGCTGTGCATTAGATGCAGTGGTAGAACAGAACCTGCATCCATTGCACAACTGTAGCCCCATGCACAAATAAGAAATCAAACGTTAATCAGATAATTACATATTCCAGCTCTTGCTTATTCTCAAGGGCAAGGTTTTATTAATAGAAGTTTTAGCTCTTCAGATTCCTAACATTTTATTAGAAACCAAATCCATGAAAATTATAACATCAATAATTCATTAAAAAATTTTCAGAACTAACACATTTCCAGGATATAAATTATCTTGTTATGGCCCAATTAACTCCTGTAATACTTCATCTGTAACTTTTTTTTCTTTCAAAGACCCTTTAATGCTATAACCTTATACTGCAGTGGTGGTGTCAGGCTGAGTCAAACATGACTCATAGCAACCCTATGAACAGCCATTCTGAAACCTGCCCTATCCTGTACCATTCTCATCATCTATGGAGACACTAGAGCCCACTGAAGTCACAGTGTCAATCCATCTCAGGGTCTTTTCCTTTGTTGCCTCTCCGCATCTTTCCAAGCATGTTCCTCTCCAAGGAATAGCCTCGTTTAGCTACATGTCCAAAGTATGAAAAATGAAGGAAGTTTGGTCATCCTTGCTTCCAAATGCTCTGGCTGCATCCTCTGCAGGACATACATGGTTTTTTGGCAGTATACGGGAAACTCAGTACTCCCACATCACAACTCAAAAGCATCAATTATTCTTCTGTCAACCATATTCATTGTCCAGCTCTCCAACACACAGCAGGTGATTTAGAAAATCTTGGCCTAAATCAGGTACACCTTAGTGTTCAAACTGACATCACTGCTCTTCAGTATTTTGGAGAGGCCCCTGATTGCAGACTTGCCCAATGCAACAAGTCTTCTGATATCCTGACTGCTGGTACCAATGCTTAACTAAATCTAAAAACAAGTATTTCATCTTACTCCAAAACTTCTGGTCGAAAGACAGCCACATGAACACATTAAAAAAAAAAAAAACTCCTAAGATTTACCTCAAACTCTCACCTTTCTATCCCTGATGGAATTAAAAGAAGTAGAGACCATCTACCCCTTGGACTATTGCAATCACTTCCTATTATCTCACATGCTTCCTCTCTCATCTTTCTCAAATCTATTCTTCAAAAAAGCAGTCATTATTTCTAAATTATCATTTGGAAAGAATCCCACTGCACTTAGATAGAAATACCTAACATGATCTATAAAGCCCTGCATAGTATAAGCCACCCTGGCCAATCCCTCTCCAGAATCTTCACACACCAGTCATTCAAGTGCTCAAAAACTCCTCTCAGTCTGTCAAGCTTTGTTATGTATAAAGTCAATAGTGACTCATAGCAACTCTATGGACAATAGCACTAAATTGAGCTAGTCTGTTCCCAACACACCTAACCTTATTACTCTAGTTACTGTGTCAACTCATATCACCCAGGGTCTTCCTCTCTCCAGCTGTCCTTCTATCCTTCCAAGTATGATGTTCTTCTCCAAGGCAACATGCTCAAAGTACTTAAGATGGAGCTTCAAAATCAATGCCTCTAAGGAGCAACTTGGTTTACCCTCTCCAGGACAAACCCATTCTCTTAGTAGTCTATGCGAAGTTCAACACTCTTCTCCAGCACAACCCAAAGATGTCAATTCTTCTGTCAATCTTGGTCACTGATACATAGCAAGTAACTGCAAAGACCATGGCCTGGATCATGGGCTGCTGTCTCTAAAGTGACATCTGCTCTTTAGCATTCTGGAAAGGGCCTGACAGATTTTCCAAATGCAATTTGTCTTTTGATTACCTGACCACTCATACTTAGAGTGCTGATCTGTGGAACCAAACAAGTTGAACTTATTAATATTCTCAACCTCTTCCACATCTATCATTGTGCTGACAACTGGCCCAGTGGTTAAGAATCTTTTGTTTTCCTGATGTTGCACTTTAAGTCTCTTGAAGTACAGTTTACTGTATTTTGATACCTGTTTATGTTTTGCCCATTTGTTATGTGCCATCGCGTCGCTTGCGACTCATAGCGACCCTATGTACAACAGCCCTAAACTCAGCTCTGTCCTGTGCCAATCGCACTGTCTCCAACACTCCCATCCTGATTATCCCAGTCACT
>NW_006399814.1:14467649-14511066 GCF_000299155.1 Elephantulus edwardii
CCCCAGTACACTCCCCTCTTGGAAAAGTAAAAGAAAAATTCTTTCACTGTTTTACAATCCCTCCCTCCAGGTACACTCCACTATTCAGCCTCTGTTCTAGACTCCCATCATGACAAAAATACTTAATCACATAACCATTTTAAGCAGCTTTCTCCCACATCTGATTCAATGCAGTATTCATTATTTAACCCATCTTTCTCAGCCTCCCAATCCCAATGTCAGTCTTGTTTTACAACAGTGGTAGCATGCAGTATTTGTCCTTTTGTGACTGAGATATTTCACGCAGTATGATGTCTTTCAAGGTCACCCATTTTGAATAATATTGCATGAGTTCCTTGTTTTTCAATGCAGTGTAGTATTCCATTGTGTGAATATACCACAACTTCTTTATCCATTTGTTTGTTGATGGGCACTTAGGTTGTTTCCAACTCCTTGCTATTGTGAACAGAGCCGCGATAAACATGGGTGTGCATGTATCTGCTTGGGTGGCAGTTATGGTCTCTCTGGGGTATATTCCCAATAGTGTAACTGCTGGGTCATACGGTATTTCTATTTGCAACTTTTTGAGAAAGCACCATACCACCTTCCACAGTGGTTGCACCATACACTTCTATCTACATTGAACAATGCAGACCCTGACCTTCTACAGCAAATGCTTCAGGCCCTACTAAGCAAGGTTGTGTCATCTAAGTAACGCAGGTTGTTATTAAGTCTTTATCAATTCTGATTCCATATTCCTCTTCCTCCTCTTCCCAATTAGTGTTGCTTCTGCCTGAAAACTCTTTCCCAAAACCAAAACCACTTCTGTGATAAATTCAGACATCTTGATTCTTGGTTTAAATGCCACTTCTTAAAGAATACCTTCCATTTTTTTATTATTATTATTTTTTTGTGTGTATACCATCAAATCAGATCTGACTGATACAGGAGGAGATTGTTTCTCCTTCTCCAGCAGAGCATCTGGTGGATTCAAGCGTGCCTCTGGGATGGTAGTGCAGCTTCTTGCCACTAGGCTATCAGAGCTCCCTAATACCTTCCATTTTCATTCCACATTTGAAATTGATTACTAATGAAACTAATTCCCTGGATTAACAGTTTATATATCATTCTCATGGATTTGGTTCCTAATAAAATATGCAATATTGGAAAATTGAACCATATTCTGTACTTTTCCATCCAACTTGGCTTTACCACAGTAACTATTTTTCTCTAGCATGTTTTCTTTCCACTTGCCATGACCACAATGGCAAGATCTTGTTTATTTGCTGCCCTAGTGATTAAAGAGCTGCAATGCCAACCCAAAGGCAGGTGATTTAAATCCACTAGTTGCTATAAAGGAGAAAGATGTATAATCTCTGGAGTGATTTACAGCCTTTAAAAACCCACTGAAAAATCAGCAGAGTTGGTTCTAACTATACAGCAATGAAATGAGTATATCCCTGGTGCCTAAAACAATAGAGGCACTGAATAATAAATGAAGAATTGAAAACTGGTGGACCAGCAAAGTTCTTTGAAACCCAAATCTAAATCCTGTTATACTTAAACCATATGAAGGAGCTCAGTTGGCGTAGTTGATGTGGTGTTGCACTGTGAACCCCAAGGCCACCCATGGAAGACAGACTCGCAGTCTCCTCCCAACTTAAAAACCCAGAAACTCAGCGGAAGGTCACCAAGAGTCTCAGCAATGAATGAAACCTATAATCTGCATCATATTCCCACTCTCACATTAGATCTTCAGTTTTTGCATACCCTCAAGATCCATACCGAATCTTTCACTCACTACAAAAATCAATCTTTATGCTTTCATTTTCTACTTAGCCTAGATGCCAACACAGAAATCTAAGCTTACCAAACTAATTATTTCAATGTGTGGTCTTCATGTAAGTTGTTAAACAGAAAGGAAAATATTTTACAAAAACATTTAAAAGAAACTATACGAAGCACGTCTACGACTCAAGGGCATCAAACCACAACATATGAAGCACTTATTTTCTTTATCACAGCTAGATGGCTATCCTGCACTAGTAACACTGCAATCAGGGCAATTTTTTTCCTCAATTTTGTTTTAAATAATGGAGTTTAAGATAAAACAACTGTTTTAAGACTCATTTTTGTCCAAAGATAAAAGAAGAATCTAATAGTTTAAAAGGAGAAATCTTTCCTGTATTTTAGGTTCACTTTCTGTTATCTCCTCCAAATTGAAGCAGAAGATCAAGCAGCTACATTCCTAACCCACTGACCCAATCTTTTCTGTTTTTTAGTGACACTACCTTTACACATCAAGGAAGGAAACACAGAGGATTAAACTGGAAATTAATGTTGTTTCAAACAACCCCTTCTCAGTATCAGAAAAGTGGCCCAACTTTTTAACCCTGTCTCAGAAGAGAAGGAAAATGCTAGCTATTTGGTACTTACTGAAAGCAAGGAAAAAGAGCACAGGCAAGATTAAAATTTATCCCAATATTTTTGTACTTCTTTTGTTTGTAAAAACAAAGGAGAGAAATGTTTATAGAGTTGGAGTAAAGAAGGAGCCTAGCTTATGTTACAATCTCCACAAATAACCCATGTAAATGTAACCACTTTCTCTGAAAACACAATTTGCTACTTACTTCATTCAATTAAATGATAATTTCCTAACACTGACTTTAAGATTTACAGGCTTGGATATGTGGTAGATCACCATGAGGAAGAATTAACTTGAGTCAGGTTTGAAATTTTTTTGGTCTGTTGACATAGTATCTTGTATCTTACATGTCAGGCTGCTACAAGAAGATCTGAACCCTTGATCATCAATAGGAAAACATTAAGGCAGTCTTCCCCATTTATAGCTTTAAAACCTCAATGGGGGAAAAAAAAACCCAAAACCTCAATGCTGAGTTAGAATCTACTTGACAAGAGTGTTTTGGGGTTTATATCTGACTTTAAGACGTAAAAAACATGATCATTAAACTGCTGGGGGGGGAAGGTGGAAAATGAACACTACTCCGCCAAAGCTGTGATAAGCCTATCTGTCTGAGGATTTTCAAAATAGAAATTTTAAATGACTAGCTTTCACTTACTTAACTGGCAGGTCGTTTGGGCAGGGTTTAAGTTTACATGTCTTCACTATATAGGCTCATTATGGCCTTTCTAATAAATTTAACATTTGCCAGACTGTCCTGAACCTACCAAATTTGAAGAAATGGTTCATGGTGTCCAGGATATCTTCCAGTCATGAGACTTTGGGTACTTACTGCGAAAGCCACATCTTTTCAAATAAATCACAAGTTCTGTCCTTTTCAATTAATTAATTATCCTTTTGAGCCTTATTTTTAATTAACTCTTTCTGTTTTAAAAACCAAGTTATACTTAACAAATGATAAGCTGACAATTTCAGGTCAGATTATAAGAGACTATTCAAGTTTTACAAATTTGGTTTACTTACAAGTATAAAATCTTATAATGGAAACTATGGTTTAGTCTAAAAAATAACCTGGGAATTCTAGTTAACAATCCATGTTCCCTACATTTTACTTCATGCTATTATTGTTTTTCTGCTTTGAAACCACAAACAATGAGATCTTCAGTGGAGCTGCAGACATGTGGGCCCACAGGGTCCCTGACAGTGGAAGCATCTGAAACTCTGCCACCTTCTGTCATTTACTTTCTTCATCATGGTTATTAAAATCTTTCAAAGGTTAAGGAAAAGGGGGGGGGGGAAGCAACCAAATAACTAGTTTGCACTTTTTGTATTTTATTAAGAGACTCACAATAAGACTAAGTTCCTTAAAAAAAATTTCTCAAGACAATGAATTCTGTGATCCAATTAAGTCATTTTCTTGACAATTTTTCAACTGAATTATCTAGTAAGAGATTATGTTTTATAAGTTTAACAATCATGATTACACTGCAGAACTATACTGGAGACGCACAGTGACATGACAATGAGGTTAAACTCCCAATTTTATCATGAAGTCAAAATAAATTTGGAGACAGTTCTATGTTTCTATTGCTTACTTAACTATTCTTTTTGAAAGTTCTAGCAAAATCAAGACATTCAAACAGCTATTAAGCATTAATCTAGATTTATACCTAACAGTAAACCTATTGTCATTCTCAAGCTTATAAAGACCATTCCAAAGAGTAAGAAGACTGCAAATACAAAATTAAAAAATACTGCAAAGAGAAGCTGGTTTGGAGTTAAGCTTCTCCAAAGTAAGAACAATTAATATGCTCTCAGGAACTCTTAGGGCCAAAACTAGTAATTTTTAGATTCTAAAAGCTTAATAGACCAGAAAACTGAGTATTTTCAAATTAACAATCCTTCTCCCCTTTCCTCCTTTCACATCCTCTTTCCAGCCTTAACACTAAAAGACTTTTACTACTACTATTTCCCAGATTATCTTCCATATCCAATTATGCTGTTATGTGCTAAGGAGTCAGAATCAACTGATAGCAGGCACACCTGTCCAACTGTTTTTCAGAGGCTGTGAAACACAAGGAAGGTGACTGCCCATCTTTCTCCAGCAGAGCAGCTGGTGATGGAACCACTGACACTGCAGCTCCTTACTCACAAAGCATATACTCCTATGGAAATACAAATTAGAACCTAATACTCACTAATTACTAGAGGAATAAGAAGGGACTACAAATTATTTTCTTTCCAGGTAATGAAAATGTTGACTTGCAGTAATGGTTACCCATTTATAAATACACTAAAAACAAACCCTGAATTGTACACTTTAAATAGGTCAACTATATCGTATATAAATGATACTTTATTAAAAGTCTAACTCATTACTCATGGCTAACATTCGAGTGGATTTTTGGAAGCTGTAAATCATACCAAAAGTGCTTGCGCATCTTGTGGAGCTGCTAGTGAAACTGAAGTGCTGTGGGTTACCAGCGCAAATACCTGCGGACTATATAGCACCAGAGCTCCTTATACCTAAGTGGTTATAAATCAGCAAAATCTGAAAAGTAAAGTCTAACTACATTACTGGGTTCTACAATGGACAACTGGAAGGAAACTGTTGTGTTCTCAGTAGTAAAATTCAGGTCAGTATATAAAACTAACAACCAAGAAAAGTGTGCAGAAAATTCAGAATAAAATCAACGAAGACATTATTTTTATTTAAAAAAAAAAAAAGTCCAGGACAAAGACGACAAAGAAATTCTTAACTGTAACCAAGGAAAACCTGGGTGAATCATGATTATTTTAGAGGTGAAGCTGTAATGGTTCTATAACCTACTGAAGGTTCTAGAGGCCAAAGTCAGTCCCTGAGTCATTCATTACCAATTGCGGGCAACACCCTGGTTGGAATGTATTACCGTACAGTGGAATGCTATTAAAGAATGAATGAGCAGATAATTACCTAACCTTGTTAATATAGAGGAAAGTGTACGGGGGCAAAAAAAGAAATCACGAAAGCATGGACTTTATTAAAGCTCTGCTAGCCAACGGTGACCCGCGGTCCAGCCCGGGCTCTACTCGCCGAGCCCCCACCCCCCTCTTCCGGGCGCCGCCCCGCCCCCACTCACGTGGAACTCAGGCCGCTCTCGGGTCTCTAGGCCCGCAGCCTCCAGCACTCCATCAATTCAAGTTTATCAAAGGCGAACTATGCACAAGACTACTTTGTTAGGCTCAAGAAATAGCAGAAAGCTTTAGGCCTCATATCCTAAAGAAAAGGTCTCGATTCATCCTACACGCGGAAAGGCCTGCTTTCCCTCCAACTACGATCTATGCTCTTCACTGGTTCGACTCCCGACTCAAATCCCTTGCACAATCAGTAGGAGCCACCAGGGGAAAAAAGTATAGCCAGTAGCGACCACCTGCACGCGTGGTCCGGCGTGGCCACTAGTGACTGGGCACATGATGGGGGCGCCCCGTCCACGAGGCCGGCCGGATGGACTTGATTCCCAGGCCCACATTCTCCACGCCACGAGGGTCACAGCCCCCAGTAAAAATCCAGCACTCCCTGCAGTGCACCCAGCCAGCCCGGCCCACACTCACGGCGTGCAACGGTCGCTGTACTCATTAGCGATTGTCTCAATGCCGCCGGCGCGGGCCACAGCGACATAACAGCTCTGGAAGCCCAGGTCTATGCCCACCACCGACATGGCGCCGGCTACTGCTCGGGCTCGGGCCCGGGTCTGTCCGGTGAGACAGGACACGGACCCCGCTGGGGCTGGCGCGCGGAGAACTAGTCGCGTGGAACGGAGACTGGGACTAGTGGGGAACGTACGAAGGTCCCCACAAGCACCTAGGTCTTTAAAAGTGACTGCAGCACAAGACGGTAGTCAGGCCGGCTCCGGCTCAGCCGCCGCAGCTAAGGCGCCGGTCGTGGGGGCGGAGAAGATCTCGAAGGATCTCGTTGCGACGAGAGCAAAGCTGCAGCGCGAGAATTGCGAAGGAAAGAAGAGCTCTCGCGAGAGTCCAGCACCTACGCTCTTCCCCCGGAGGTTCCGCCCCCATGTACGTCAGGAACCAACCACGCGCCAAGAACCAAGAATCTAGAAAGGAAAAGCGTCGCGGCTTAAGGGCAGTAGGAAGGCGGAGCTAGCTGATTGAGCCTGCGCACATAACTCGCCGCAGCCACTTCCCCCACCAACTGTAGAAAGCTCTGGAACCTCCTATTTTGAAGAAAATGGGGAAGTTTAAAGCAAACATTGAACAAGTGCAAACTTCAGTAGTGGCACCTCCTGCGCAGCGCAGCTCTACCTTCTGCTGATCCCTCCCCCAGTGGTGGGGCTGTGGTATGTTGGCTCATAGAGGAGAAAGCATCTAGAGGTGAAGGCTACCTTCTAGAACCTTACATTGAGTTTTAAGTGTCCTTTACAGTTAAAGGAAGGAATCCACTCCAAATCCCATTGCCCCATTGCCATTTTCCATTTAGCCTTATCGCGCCTTCTCAACAGCTGATGTCCTTAATGACACAGAACCCACACATTAGGCTCAGAGCTGGAGACAAGGGACAAAAAGCTAGATGACACCCACCTGTTTTGGCAGTTCTCTTAGATCATGTGATTGAAAGTTTACAAGAAGCTATTCAAGCTTAAATGTCAGGACCCCTCACTTCCACAGGCCTCTGGGAGTAAACAGGCTGAAAGATAAGAATTGGACTAGATGAGGCGTTAGGTGCTCTCCAGTCCACTACAACCCAGCAACTCTGACCATCTGCTCTGAACCCAGCCCTATCCTGAGCTAATCTCACCATCTCTCACACACTTGCCCCACCACCACCATTGCTACAGTCACTGTGTCAATCATCAAGGGTCTTCTCTCCTGCACTGACCCTTCCACCATTCCAAGTATGATACCCTTCTCCAGGAACTGATCCCTCCTGGCAACATGCCCAAAGTATGTTAGAGCGTCATAATCCTTGCCCCAAGGAGCAACTTGGTTTCACCCTTTCCAGGACATAACTTGTTTGTTCTTTTGGCAATGCATGGTATGTTCAATACTCCTCCAGCACCACAGCTCAAAGGCATCGATTCTTCTGTCAGTTACTGTCCAGTTCTCAAATGCATAGCAAATAATTGAGAAGACTATGGCATGGATTTGGCACACCTTAGTCTGTCTAGACATCGTTGCTCCTTAGCACTCTGAAGAGGTCTTTTGTCAACAGATTTTCCCAAAGAAACTCATCTTTTGATTTCCTGACTGCTGTTGCCAAGAGTGTTGACTGTGGATGAGCAAGATGAAATTGGTTTGGTTTGTTTGTTCTACTAGTTTATTTACAAAACTCAAATACAAATTTGAACAAATTCTTTCAATTTCCCTCAGCCCACTCCACCCATCAAATTGTACAATCCAATGTTAATCCCCCCTCCCACTGCACATCCACATCCCTCTGCTTCCAACCTCTCCCACTCCTCCTAGATCCTTATACTTATTCTATAATAATGGTTTTATACAATATTTATCCTTGTGGGACTGAGTTAGTTCACTCAGCATAATGCTGTCCAGTCCCTCCCAAGTGAGGTAATCATTTACAAAGTTATTGCTCCTGCATGCTGCATAGTATTCCATTGTGTGAATGTACCATAATTTCTCAATCCATTCATTTGTGCTTGGACATTTGGGCTGTTTCCCTGTTCTTGCAATGGTGAATAATGCTGCTATGAACATTGGTGTACAAATATCAGTTTGTGGCTCCATTCTTGTATTTTGAGGGTATATTCCAAACATTGGAATAGCTGGGTCATATGGAAGAATGGTTGCACCATTTTATAATCCCACCAACAATGTATAAGAGTTCCATTCTCACCATATCCTCTCCAACATCTATTACTTGCTGCCCCGTTAAACTTTGCTGCTCTTACTGGAGTGAGATGGTACCTCATTGTGGTTTTTATTTGCATCTCTCTTGTTGCCAGTGATTTGGAGCATAACAATCTATCATGATACTGCCAATTGGCCTGGTAGTGAGAATCTTTGTTTTCTTAATGTTGAGCTTCAATCTATATAAAAGACTGCAGTCTTGGACCTTCTGCAGCAAATATTTCAAGTCTTCATCAGTCTCGCTGGGCAAGGTGGTGTCAGCTGCATAACACACATTGTGGATGAACCTCCCTCTAATCCTGATGCAAGCTTCCTGAATAATCCGTTCCAGATTTAGATTAAAAAAATATGGGAAAAGGACACATCTCTGATGCACTCTTTTCTTGATTTTAAACCATGAAGTGTTTCCTCAGATACATAGCAAGTGATTGGAAAGACTATGGCCTGAATCAGGTGCTTAGTCCTCAAACTGACATTATTACTCCTCAGTAATGTGGACAGGTCCTTAACTGCAGATTTTCCCAGTGCAATGTGTATCATTTCCTAACTGAAGGTACTAAGGGTGTTAATTGTGGATTGAAACAAGATGAAATTGTAGACAGTTTCAGTCTCTTCTCCATCCATCATGATGTTGTTTATCAGTCCAGAGGTGAGAATCTTGGTTTTCTTGACATTGAGATGCAATCCATACTGAAGGCTGCATTCATTAATCTTCTGCAACAAGTGTTTCAAGTCCTCCTCACTTTCAGCCAGCAAAGTTATGTCATCTGCATAATGCAGCTTATGGATGAATCTTCCTCCAATCCTGATGCCAGATTCCTCTTAATACAGTCCAGCTTCTCAAATAATTTGCTCAGCATATGCATTAAATAGATATGGAGAGAGAATACGACCTTGGTGCACTCCTTTCTTAATTTTTAAACCATGCAGTGTTCCCCTACCCTCGTTGCACAACAGCCTCCAGGTATAGGTTTCACATGAGCACAATTAAGTGCTCAGGGAATCCCATCTTCTCAATGTCAGTGACAACTTGTTATGATCCACACAGTCAAATGCCTTTGCATAGTCAATAAAACACAAATAGACATTCTTCTGGTACTCTTTACTATTAGCCAGGATACATCTGACACCAGCAATGATGATAGTCTTTCCAGTCACTTGCTGTGCATCTGAGAGCTGGACAATGAATAAGGATGACAGAAGAAGAATTGATGCCTTTGAGCTGTGGTGTTGGAGAAGAGCACTGAACATCCCATGAATGGCCAAAAGAACAAACAAATATGTCTTGAAGAGAGTGTAGCTGGAGTGCTCTTTGGAGGCAAAAATGATGAGTCTTCACCACACATATTTTGGGCATGTTGCTAGGAGGGGCTATTCCTTGGACAGGGACATGATGCTAGGAAGGATGGAAGATAAGCAAAGAAAGAAAAACCCTCAACCAGAAGGATTGATGCAGTAACTCCTGCAGTGGGCTCTTGTGTGTCAGGAAGTGTGAGGATGGCACAGGATTGAATAGGGTTCAGATCTTTTGTTTATAGAGTCACTATGAGTCATACTCAACAGCACCTAACAAGAACAATAATATTTCCTTGCTTTGTTCAGATTACTGCTTCCAGGTTCAAGTGTAAGTTTCTCATGAGCACAATCAAGTATTGAAGGATTCCCATTCTTCTCCGTGTTAGACACAATTTGTTGTGACCCACACAATCAAATGCCTTTGCATTGTCAATAAAACACAAATAGATGTTCTTCTGATACTCTGTATTTTCAGCCAAGATCCGTCTGACGTTGGGTGGGGACACCCAGGACACCAAGATGGCCTCCATCGTATCACAGAAGGAGAAAAAAGCTCATGGGGAAAACTAGGGGAGTTGCCCAGCTGGATACTGATAAGACTTCACCCAGAGCAGCATCATGGGAGGATTCCTCAAAGGCTACAACCATACTACAACAAGTATTCAATATAAAGGGGGATGTTGAGGGCTTTCCATGGTACTGACAGCTTAATGAAACTACCACTAAAAGGAGCCATCTGCATTCCTGTCAGGGTGCATCTGCCCTTGCACCTTTTTCCTCTTGAAGAAAATTGAGAACTCTGTCCAATAAAAGAAGATACTCTGGAAAAAATGAATATCTATCTGACATTAGCAATGATGTCTCCAGTGCCACAGCCTCTTTGAAACCCAGATGAACTTCTGCAATTCTCTGTAGATGTACTATTCCAGTCATTCTTGGATAATCTTCAGCAAGATTTTGCTAGCATGTGATATTGTTTGATAATTTCCGTATTCTGTTGGAGTACCTTTTTTCTTTTTTGGAATGGAATAGTTCTTAGGTGCCCTCAAGTCAACTACAACTGATAGTGATTCTGTGAACAATAGATCTGAACCACACATTATTCTGCACCATCCTCATCATCTCTGATAAGCTTGAGCCCATTGTGGTAATCAGTGAGTCCATACATCTCAAGGATTTTTCCCAGCATGATATCTGTCAGGACTAGTTCCTTCTGAAAATATACTCCATGGAAAATGAAGTTTCACTCCCCTTGCCTCTAAAGAGCACTCTGGTTGCACTTCCTGCAAGACAGATATATTTGTTCTTTGGGCAGTCCGTGACATATTCTATATTCTTCACCAACACCACCATCCAAAGGCTTTGCTGCTGCTTCTGTAATCCTAGTTATTGTCCAACTTTTGGACCCATATGAAGTAACTTAAAATACCAAGGCTTGAATTAAGTGTGCCTTGGTCTTTTAACTGACATCCTTGCTCTTTAGGGATTGAGATGGGGTTTTTTTAATTTTATTTTATTTTATTATTTTTGTGTGCGTGTACTGTCAAATCAGATCTGACTGGTACAGGAGGAGATTGCCCCTCCTTCCCCGGCAGAGCATCTGGTGGATTCGAACCGTGCACCTCTGGGATTGTAGTTGCAGCTTCTTGCCACTAGGCCACCAGAGCTCCCCGAGATGGGTTTTTGACAATAGATTTCTGCAGTTCATTACCTCTTTTGCTTTCTGTACTGCTACTATCATGGGCAAGGCATCTGGAGAGATGCTGATACAGATTGGAAGGTGAAGTCAAACACAGGAATCTGGTGATAGGCTCTATACTTGATAAGAAATCTTAGATGGAGGGCCTATTGTGACAAACTATTGCTCACATTGAGAAGAATGAGAATCCCAGAACACTAATTGTTCTCTTGTGAAACCTATACCTAGAGTAAGAAGCTGTTGTCTGAACAGAGAGCAAGGGAGCACATGATTTACAATCAAGAAAGATGTACTTGAGAGTTGTATCCTTTCTCTATTGAATAATTTGAGAAGCTGAACTATGTGAAGAAGAATGTGCCATCAGGATTGGCGGAAGATTCATTAACAACCTGTGCTATGCAGATACAGACACAATCTTGCTTGCCAAAAGTGAAGAAAATTTGAAACACTTTACTGCCAAGGATCAAAGACTTCAATATGGATTAAACATCTCAACATCAAGAAAACAAAAATCCTAACCACTGGACCAATAGGCAACATCATGATAGATGGGGAAAGATTGAAATTGTCAACAGTTTTATAGGGCTTTTATCTACAATCTGCACCCTTGGTACCAGCAGTCAGGAAATCTGCTGTCAAGGATGTCTCCAGATTACTGAGGAGCAATGATACCAGTTTGAAAACTAAAGTGGACCTGATTCAGAACATGATCTATTAATCACTTGCTATACATCTGCAATAGTTATAAAAAGGTTTCAGGTCTTTTGCTCATAAGGTCACTGTGAGTCATGCTTAATTGAATGGCAGTCAACAATAACAACAACAACATGCATCTGAGAGCTGTACAATTAATAAGGATGACAGCGGAAATAAATTGATGCCTGAGTTGTGATGTTGGAGAAAAACACTGAATATCCCACGAAACAGATATGTCTTGCAAAAAGTGAAGCCAGAATGTTTCTTGGAGACAAGTATGGTGCAACATTGTCTCACATATTTTGGGCATGTTGCTAGGATAGACTATTCCTTGGAAAGGGACATTATGCATGGAAAGGCAAAAGGTCAGTGAAAGAGAAGGAGATTCTCAAAATGGATTGACATAGTGACAACAGCAATGGGCTTCATGAAGTGTGTTGCAGATGATGAGGATGACATAGAACAGGGTTCAGATCTGTTATTCATAGGGTCGCTATGAGTCATACTCGACAGCACCTAACAACAACAGTACCATGTGAGTTGGTTATGGATCCAAGTAAAATGAAATTGTTGAAAATTTCAATCTTTTCCCCATCTATCATGATGTTGCCTTTACAAGACACATAAGACTTGAAACAGTTCTGAGTAAGCTCTCCTGATAAATTATCGAAGAAGGCCACAGGAAAACAAATCCCTGGTAATCTGTAATGATTTCTCATTCTAAACATTCCTTTGTTGTTGTTGTATACCACTGAGTTTGAACTGATCCATAGTTGACCCTCTAGCAGGTTTTCAGAGGCAGTAAATCACATGGGAGTTGATTTCCCATCTTTCTCACATGGAGCACCTAGCGGATTAGAACTGTCTACCTTTGTATTTTCAACGTTGATTCCTTACCACTAAGCCCCCAGAGTTACTTTAGGGAAAAGAAGATCTTTTTTAAAGTTCCCCCAACTGTGTACTGTACAAGTTTTAGTCCCACAAAACCTGATCTACTCTGAGAGGAGCTAAACAAGGAACCAGAGATCGCGATAAGACACCATTGCTAGAGCAATTGCCCTTGGAATATTTAATTAAGTCAGTGGGCAAAAATGAAAGGGCATTTTTCCTCTTTAAAAGAGGCATAATTCTGCATTCCTTTCCTAGAGTACCTCAGACTCTAGGAAGAATACCAAAAGCCCAATTTATTATTTGTCTTTGAACTTGTTAACACACAGATGTTATCTTTTGACTAAAGGTGTTTTAGCCTGAGAACAAAGAAAAATGAGGGAGTGGGGAGAAGGGAATTAGGAGAAGAAGCAGGAAGGAAAAGGTCTTTGCAAAAAAAGGTTAACCTTAACCTTCCTCTATCACGTACTTGTCTCCTACGCTAAGGGATATTGATAATACCAAGGACAGCAATGACAAAGAATACTAGCTGTTCTGAGTTATTAAGCACCGGACAAACAGAATTTGTGCTGCTGTAAGCTGAAGTATTAAATCTACTATGGAAAGTCGCCATGTCTAAATTATTCTGCCTCTGCCAACTTCTTCTT
Organism: Elephantulus edwardii; assembly: GCF_000299155.1. NCBI lineage: Eukaryota > Metazoa > Chordata > Mammalia > Macroscelidea > Macroscelididae > Elephantulus > Elephantulus edwardii. The sequence goes on from NW_006399814.1 coordinate 14,481,139, forward strand.
TCCAACCTTTAGCTAAAGTGTCAAAAATGGAGAAATACATCCTTATCTTTCTACATTCCAACTTTATACTTCACCTGCCTTGTTTGCCTTTGGCTCTACTTTCCATTTAAAATACCACCAGCCCTATCAATCTTTTTTTAGGAATGTGTTCTTCCCAAAATAAAATGCAACATCACTTGCAGAGGTACTCACCGTACTATAAATAGATTTCTGGATCATCCAATTTATAGCTCAAGAAGCTATTCTGGGATAGTAAAGTAAAATGAAGTCAGAAAAAGTTCTTTCAGAATTATGAAGATTCTAAATGTACTACTTTCCTGGAATCACAATGGGAAAAAATAAAGTTGCCAGAATATTCAATCTTGGAAGCATTCTGGTTAGAGCTCAAGTTCTTTTCAATCAACAAAGTATCCTCAATGTTTTAGAAACAGGAACTTGCTAAATGTCCTTCTTTAATATGATTCCATTTTGTTCCTAGCAATGAAAGCGGTTTTTGTTTTGGTTTCTTAAATACACAATGTTCCTAGGCTTCACACCAGAAAGAAAAAGGTTCTCAGTTGAAAACTTGTAATCCTCTCTACCAAATGTCCAGCAGAATCTTGTCCTATGACTCAGAGAAGCTTCACTTATGAATTATTTTCTTCATATAGAAGCCAAAGGCCCAAGTAAGGTGATCTTTCTGGCCTTCTTTGTAATGCACTAAAAATTTACTAACTCAATAATAAAGGTAGTTACATATGTGCCAGGCACTGCTAAGTAGTTTACATATCATAATTCACTGAATCTTTATAATAAATCCATTTTTATTAGGTGTCATATAGTTAGTTCAGACCCATATAGCCCTTTGTACAAACAGAACAATATCCTTTCCTGCACTATTTTCTATAGTTATTGCTATACTTGAGCCCTTTGGTACAAATACTGTGTCAACCCATCTTTCTTAAAGCATTCCTGTTTTCACTCTCTACTTTTCCAAGGGAACTCTGGTGACATAGTTCATAAGAAGTTGTCCTAATAACCCAAGGCTTTACTTCTCTGACAGTTCACAGTCTCACGCAGCTCTTCAGGAGAAGGATGGACAATCTCCTCCCATATGATTTACAACCTTGGAAACCTGCTGAACAATCATCTCTGAGTTGGTTCCAACTTGAGGACCAAGAGGTGTAGTCTGCCAAATGTGATGTCTTTCTCCAGTGACTGGTCCCTTTTGGTAATATATCCAAAGTATGACAAATGATATCTCAGCATCCTCAATTCTAAGGAGAAACCTGTCTTCTGTACTTCTACCAAAGCAAAGTGGTTTCTTCTTGTGGGAGTCAACAGTATATGCAACACCATAATTGAAAGGCATCAATTCTTCATTATTCTCTGTTAATATCTAGCTTTTGCACACATAGTAGGCAATTGAACATATTAATTCATGGGTCAGGTATTTGCTGGAACTCAAAGTGACATATTTGTTCTTGAGAACTTTAAAGAAATAATTTACAACACATGTACCTAGCGCAAATTGTGGTTTGATTTCTTGACGACTGCTTCCATTGAAATTTATTGTTTCCAAATAAAGTGAAATCCCTTACAGGATTTTTCTTCACCACTGTCTTTCAGGTAGGTTCCAACAATGGACTCAATGCTGCCACTATTCACTTAAAAGTAGTGCCTATATCTGGTGCAGAACCATCCATAGACAAAGCACACATTTTTCTCTTCCTCAGTCAATTGATCATAAGGAATTCCTCATAAGGCCATACATGTCAACTGGGAAGTGAAAAGTAATGTAACAAGAGTAAGGACCGGGAATATTTAGGCCACTTCTTCATGCAACTTACTTTTGCCCTTGGGTTCTGTTCAAGTCCAGTTGCTGATAAACCACTTCCATTTAGTGACAGAGTACTGTTGTGCATTTGCAAATTTATGACTCTAGATCAGACACAGCCAATTCTTGATGAACATTTCCAGCTGCATAGGGACTTGGTGGACCATGGTTAGACATTCAGTTTCTACTAGTCAGCCAAAAAGAGAAGAGTATCTGCAGAGGACAGCATGGCTTTGCTCCAAAATCCTAAGGGCCTGCATTGTGATTCACTGATAGGGGCCTGCCAAAGATTCCCAGCAGCATCTCTCTCTGTCACTATTACTTCAGGCACCATTGCATCACATGGATCATACTAGTCAGGGCAGAGCAGCTTGCTCAACAGCCTGAATCTGTTGAAGAGGCTTCTTTTTGTTCTGGACCCAGCACAAAACTGGCAGTTTTTCAAGTGACTTAATAAAGAGGCCATAGGAGCAAAAGTAAATGACAGATAAAATCCACAGAGGTCTAGTATCGGGAAGGGACACATGCAATAGCTTAAACCTCTCATTAGAAGGAATATCTAAACATGCTCCACACCACTGAACCTTTATAGAAATTTCACTGAGGTTGAAGGTGCCTGAGTTTTTGTTGGATCAATTTCCCACCCTTGATAAAACATGTAAATGTTTTGTCAGTAAGTCTAGAGTCACAATATTACCTCCTTACCAGATCAAATCACCATAGAGTAATGGACAAGCCTCTAGACAGAAGAGTCAATCAAATTACCTGCTGACAAAATTATGACCTGATGCTGTAGAGTTTATATACCCTTAAGGTGTGATGGCTGTTGGTTGCCATCAAGTTGACTATGAAGAATGTTATTGTTGTTGTTGTTAAGTGCTGTTGAGTTGAGTACAACTCATAATTACCCTTTGAACAACAGACCTGAATTCTGTCCTATCCTGTGCCATCCTCATCAATGCTGACCATTTGAACCCATTGCTGCCGTCACCATGTCAATCCACCTAGTGAAGGGATTTTCCTCTCTTTTGCTGACCCTCCACCATTTCAAGAATGATATCCCTTTCTAAGGAATAGCCTCTCCTAGTAACATGTCCAAAGTATGAAAGATGAAGCTTTGCCATTTTGCCTCAAAGGAGCACTCCAGCTGCATCTTTCCCAATACATTCCTGTTTGTTCTTCTGGCCGTCTGTGGGATAGTCAGTACTTTCCTCGACCACCACAACTCAAAGACATCAATTCTTCTGTCATTCTTATTCATTGCTTAGCTTTGAGATGCACAGCGAGTAATGGAAAGGATCATGACCAATAACAATTCTGTAAACTGTAGCTCTGAGCCTTGCCCTATCCTGTGTCTTCCTCACAATTCCTTATCCTCAAGCACACTGTTACACCGACTGTGTCGGTGACTGTGACTTGCCAGTACACTTTTGACAGTGCACTATAGTCTCTCCTGAAGGAGACCCAGCCTTCCCTTTATTCAAGGGCTGTGAGTTTGTAAACTGTCTCAACTCTGGACATTGAGTGCCCTAAATGTCCTTTGTTCTGGCAGTTCCAGTGAGACTGACATTCACCCCATCTAGAATTTTTGCTTTTATTTAGATCAAGCAAATGTTAAGTAGATTTCCCATCAATGCCTTTCCTAGGGACACCATAAGAAATAAAGCAATGCTATGAATGTACACAAGTAAATTTAGTCATATTATGGCTTCAACTTCTGTCTTTTATAGTAATCATGCCACCTGTGGTTTTAGAGCAGTTAGGTCTCCACTTTCACTTTGGGCTTTCATAAAATGGCTGTCAAAGCAGTCGTAAAGGATGCTGGGCTTCCTTTATAAACACATACCTTCCCATTGTAATCATGTTCCCTCTGGACATGCATTTGTTGATCTATGGGTCTAACCTGACACATGCACACTAACATAACTACTTCCCTAAACCTTTGGATACCTTCCTTCACAGTGTATCAAAGCATATGTAGTGCGTCAATTTAATTTCATGTAGGCCACCACGAAATCTATGCTGCAGTGAATGAATCAAATAGGTTATGCATAATTCACTCAAAGTAAACAAAGACTCTGTCATAGATTAAACTATGTGTATCCCCCTTCACCTCTAAATATGAATGAATTATGATTCTCAGTGTTTAAAGTTTAGTCTTGCAACATGACAATTATGTAATGATCTCCCATGTTCTGACAAACCAAACAGTAGTAAAAGTGTTAAGTGTTGAATCTCATCACATCCCTGAATCATATTAGGATGTCCCCTGGAGTGTGGACCACAAGACCTTTCATCTTACAAGAGGTAAAAGAAAAGAAAAAAAGAAGTAAGCAGAGAAAAGGGGATCTCATTATACAGTTCACTTTGGTCTTGTTTTTAAGGGGTTTCTTCTCTTTTTTTATTTTTACACAGTTTACCTTTAACAACAAACCAGCTGAAATCCTAGGATTCAACTTTATTCCCTCTTTAATCTATTTACATAGCAAGTAGGAGCATTATGATCTCATCTCATTCTGAGGTCCTTACAAAACTTCAAATGTTTGTTCTAATATGGGATGATTACATTTATACCTGTCACTAGCAGTCCCATCAGTCATTATATTCCTAAAACACTGGATGCAATTTGCACAGATCTCTTCAGACCGTATAACTTTTATTTCCATGAAAATCTACGGTGTTGGTGGTGTTATGCCCCATGCACTCCACTGCCACTCCTAGTGATACTATAGACTTGCTCCACTCTCTCACATTTCTACCATCTCCAAAACACTTGAGCCCATTGCTACAATCACTGTGTCAATTCATCTTGTCCAGAGTCTTCCTCTCTTACGTGGATTCTCTTCTAGCTTTTCAAATATGATGTCCTTCTCTAAGGACTGGCCCTCCTGATAGCATACCCAAAGAATGTGAGACAACGTTTTGCCATCCTTGTTTCCAAGCATTCTGGTTTCACTTTCTCCAAGACACACCTGTTTGTTCTTTTGCTGTCCATGGGATATTCAGCGCTCTTCTCTAACACTACAACCCAAAGGCATTGCTTCTTCTTCTGTCATCTTTAGTCATTATCCAACTTTCAGATGCATAACAAGCAATTGAGAAGACCATGGCTTGGATCATGTCTTTTAACTTAGTCTTTAAGCTGACAACGTCATTACTCTTTAGTACTCTAAAGAGATCTCTCCTAGCAGATTTTCTCAATGCAGCTTGTCTTATGATTTGACTGTCACTAAAAATTGTGTTGATTGTGGATTCAAGCAAAATGAAATGAACAGTAGTTGGAGGAAATGCAACCAAAGGTTCTCCTTAGAGAGCAGGCAGGAGGGGCTAGTCTTTGAAAAAAGGCAACATACTATGAAAGGGTAGAGGCTCAAAGAAAGAAAGGAAGGCCCTCAACAAGATGGATTGACACAGTGACTGTAACAATGGGTTCTAGCATACCAAAAGATTGTGAGGACGGTGCAGGATGAGGTAAGGTTCACGTATGTTGTTCGTAAGGTAGCCACCAGTCATAGTTGACTCTACAGCATCTAACAAACAACATCATTTAGGTGGTTCATTTTGTGTCAACTCGATGAGGCCATGGTTCCCAATGGAATGGCCAAATCCTAATCTAGTTTTGACTATGGAATAGTAGTTGTCGTTGTTGATAGGTTAGGTGCCATCAAGTTGAGTATGACTCATAATGACCGTATGAACAACAGATCTGAACCCTGTCCTATGTAGTTCTTACATGTGATTAAATCACATGTTGGCCAATAGGGAGCTCTGGCTATCACATTTCTTTCCAAGAAATAGGCTATTCCTTGGAGAGGGACCTGATTCTGGGAAGGATGGAGGGTTGTCAAAGGAGAGGAAGACCCTCAACCAGGTGAATTGACACAGTGATTGCTGCCATGGACTCTTATGTGTCAGTAAGTGCTCAGATCTTTTGTTCATAGGGTCGATACGAGTTGTACTCAACTCGATGACACCTAAGAACAACAAGAGAGCTCTGATGGCCTAGTGATAAGAAGCTGGGCTGCAATCTCAAAGGCATGTGGTTCAAATTCTCCAGCTGCTCCACAGTACACAACAACAACATTACATTGGTCCTGACTCAATGGTATACAACAATGTAATATTGTTGTTGTTGTGTACCATAGAGTTGGAACTGATCCATAGCTGACCCTTCAGAGGGTTTTCAGAGGCAGTTAATCTCACAGGAGCAGTCTGTCCATCGTTCCTCCAAGGAGCAAGTGGTGATCTCAAACAACATGCCTTTGGGATTGCAGCACAGCTTCTGGCCACTAGAGCGTATAAATAATGTAATAAAAATGATTGTATTAGGTAAATCTGCTTTCAGGGACCTCTTCAGACTACTGAGAAACAATGATGTCAGTCTAGAGACTAAAGTGTGCCTGATCCAGGCCATGGTCTTTTCAATTACCTGCTATGCATCAGAGAGCTGGACAATGACTAAGGATTACAGAAGAAGAACAGATGCCTTTAAGTTATAGTCCTGGAGAAGAGTCTTGGATATACCACACACCACCAAAACCACAAATAGGTGGTCTGTCTTGGAGAGGGTAAAACCATGTTTCTCCTTAAAGACTAGGATTTTGAAGCTCCATCTCACATACTTTGGACACATGGCCAGGAGGGACCAATCCTTGGAGAAGGACATCATGCTCGGAAGGGTGGAGGGACAGCACAGGAGGGGAAGACCCCTGGTGAGATGGATTGATACAGTAACTAGGGCAATGGGGGCAGGTGTGTTGGAGTCAGTGAGACTGGCTCAGGACAGGGCAGGCTTCAGAACTGTTGTACTTTGAGTCACTACGAGTTGCAAGCGACTCAACAGCACATAACAACAACAAAGCACATTTAATGTAATGTAACATCTTTCATTATCCAATCTAGTAAATGTCATAAAACTGAAGTATCAGAATTGGTTAATCCTAAACCTCTCGATTAGAGACCAGACATGGAGACACAAACAGGACAAGACATATTTCATATGAGGCTCTTTTATAAGCAAAGGCACATCAAAGTCCATTGGAAGACACCAGAATCTAGGAGAGAGGCTCACAAAAGAATCTACATGTTGAGATTCTGGACTTGGATTTTTAGTCTCTAGAACTGTAAGAAAATAAATTTTGGTTCTTTAAAGCCACCAACTGGGGTGTTTGTGGTCCACAGCACTAGATTAATCCCTCCGTCATCATGATTTTCCTGACCTGAGCTAGCGGCCCTTTTCACCCTCCCTCTCCTCTATCAGTCTTGGACTCAGCCTTCTTTCACCTCAAGCAGCTGACTGGTGGTTTCAGTTCTATGGTGAGTCCTGCCTCCTGGTCTGTGCTGGGCTGCTGACAACAGAAGCGTCGCTCTGACTTGATCTGGAGCTCTGTTCCAGCTCATCCTGTTCTTGAATGTTGGAGGATTTCCGTGGGGAGCTATCTTGCCACAGCTGCAGCTGCCACTTAGTTTCTATCAACTTACAAAACTTTATCATGTTTCCTTTTAACAAATCCATCAGGATTCACTGCGTACTGTTTTAGTTTACTGTAACTTGAAGTGAAGCATATTTATCTCAGGATAGAATGTTCTTTGCTTCTTGCTCTAAAAATTTACACAATGGTGTTAAATGGCTCTGTGACTCCTGGTGATAATTTGACTTTCAAGTTTCCTGGTTAAAAAGGACTCTGGAGTGAATGCTTACAATTCAATAAAGGATCTGTGTCAAGAGGAACTTCAAGCTCATGTGGCATGCAGCCCACACATTGCTTTACAACCAAAGGAAGACCATTTGTTTCTTGTTGACATGTAGTTAATGTTCAAGTGAAATATGAGTTCAGAATCTAAATATATCACAAACCATTACAGTTTGACACTTGAACACCCACAAGCCAAACTCTAACTCAGAGGAGGAAAACTAACAGCATATTTTCCTAGGAATGGCACAGGAACTCTCCTCCCAATAGCAAAAGGCAGCAGTAACAGGCTGAAACAAGTGTGGTGATTTGAGCAGACTGGAATCAAAAGGGAATCTCTTCCAGTTAAGACAAAGAGCAAACCTATAGGAAATAACCTATTAGTCCGAAGCAGCTTTTAGTTTGGAGACACTGTGAAACAAAAACCATGCGAATTGTTGTTGTTGTTGTTATGTGCTGTCGGGTCATTTTGATTCGTAGCGACCCTTATGTACAACAGCCCTGAACCCTGCTCTATCATGAACCAACTTTACTGTCTCTGACACACCACCCCCATGTCCGCAGTCAATGAGTCAATCCATCTCATCAAGGGTCTTCCTCTCTTGGAGGGAGCCTAGTACTCTGGTCATTGTGCTAGAAAGTCATCGGCTTGAGTCCTCAAGTTGATCCTTGGCAGAAAGGTGGGAAGTCTTCTTCTGTGAATATTTACAGCCGTGAAACCCAACAGAGGTTTGTTACGAGTTGGAATCGAGTGTGGGGTTTTCTGAGGGAGAGCTTTAAAAAGAGTGTTTGCCACTTACTAAAAGGTTGAGAGTTAGAATGGCACCTCAAGAGAAAGATGTGATGGTGTCCTTCCATAAGGATTTCAGGAGCCCTGTAAGGCATTTGTACTCTGTCCTTTTATGGTCACTGCAGGACAGAAGCAACCCTGGATTTCTCTGTCTTTCTTTTGGTTTTCTATGAGTAGTTCTTGAAATCTTTGCGTGAATAATATATAAAAATACATATATATAAATATATAATATTCTGCTCAGAATATAAAAATCTTTTTTTCTTCAAAGTTGTATGACTTGTCCTTAGGAAATACCATCTAACAAATTAAATATGAATATGCTGTTTGCCATTTTCACCGAAGACTATTTTTTATTATTTGAGTGAAAGTCTACAAAGCGAATTGCTTATTTATTCAAGTTTATACACAGTTTTGTTACTTTGACTACAGTCCCCACATTGTAACAAAACCAATTCACATCCTTCCTGCTTTTCCCTTTTCCAGCTGTGTTTCTTTCCTACAGCCCTTCTGGTCTTTTGAGCTTTATCCCAGGTAAATGGCAGCCTTTTGATCTTGTACAACTTATTGTTCTAAGGAGTACATTCCTCCCTGGTGTTACCAAGCACCTGTAGACACGGCTATTGTTTCTCTGAAAATTGTGCCACAGCAGTGATTTTGGCTAAAGAGTGACTAAGGATCATAGTCTTGCAGGCTTCATCAGTTTTATCTGACCCGTAAGCCTGGTCTTTTTTAAATGGTTTTGAGTTTTGTTCCACATGTTTCTTGCTCTCTGTGAGAGCTATCCTGATGCCTTTTAGAGAAGTCAGAAGGGATAGCGAGACATCTTCTGATCTCAGGATCATGAACACTAAAGTTACCATGACACCTAAATCCTTTAATCTCTCATTGCTGTTGAGTCACTACTGACTCATAGCTGACCCTCCAATGGGTTTATGGAGGCTGCAAATCACACGAGAGGGAATTGCCCATCTTTCTACCTTGAAGCCACTGGTGAATTCAAACTGCAAGAGAGAAACAAACCGCCTTTGGGTTATCAGCACAACCCCCTACCGGCTGTGTTACCAAAGCTCCCTTAGACTAACCATATTTCATTTTCTTAACTCTTCTATACTCCAGATGGAAAGAGACCAATACTTGCCTTTTGGATGGCCCTTTGGAAGCTTCTAAGACCCCAAGCACTCATTAGTCTCCTAAAGTAGGATGTAGAACATTTTATTTGTGCCATATGGCTTTTACATGACCCGGCAAAAAAAATCTTATTATTGAAGGAAAAGCAACAGTCCTAGAGATTCCAGCTGAGTACACTTGCTAAGTTAACTAGCCAGAGATAGCAGAATTTTTACTAGTCCGATTACTTTAGCACACATTGAGAGTGGGTGGGAAGGAGTAGTACATCCATCTTTAGCATCTTATCTTATACTTTAGGGAGCTCAAGTGACCTTGTTGTTGTTGTTGTTATGTGCTGTGAAGTTGCTTGCAACTCATAGCAACCCGATGCACAACAACTCTGAACCCTGCTCTATCTTGAGCCAACCATATTGTCTCTGACACACCACCTCCATTGCCTTAGTCACTGAGTCAATCCGTGTCATCCAGGATCTTGCTCTCTTGCGCTGTCCTTCCATCCTCCCAATTATGACATCCCTCTCCAAGGACTGGTCCTTCCTTGCAACATGTCCAAAGTATGTCAGACAAAGCTTCAGAATCCTTGACTCCAAGGAGCATTCTGGCTTCACCTTCTCCAGGACAAACATGTTTGTTCTCCTAGCAGTCCATGGTATATTCAACACTCTTCTGCAGCACCACAGCTCAAAGGCATCAATTCTCCTTCTATCATTGTGGTCATTGTCCAGCTCTCTGATGCTTGTGGTAAGAAACTGTGCTGGAATCCCAAAGCTGTGCAGTTTGAACCCACCAGCCGCAATCACAAGGATTCAAAAGAAAACTGCAGTGCAGAGGGGAGGGGGCAAAAGCACATCTCACTTACTTTCCTCTTTGCTGAAGGGATGATCCCCATAACCCAGTTAGAGCAAACTTGCCATGAGGGTGAGTGCTGAAAATAATTTAACATCAGTAACAGCATCTATTTTTAGAAAATGAAAAGTTACCCAAGAGCATATTGAACTTGTCTGGAAAGCTCCTTTTGGGTTAAGTCAGGAAACTGTGCTTTAAGTTCAAATCTACCAGAAGAAGACAAAGAAACCTAAAGACAGTCAGGGCTCTCAATACAATGGCCTGATTTTAGAAAGCAGGTGTTTGGCAGGCATTCTTTCTTCGAGAAATATCATATCTTCATTTATTTGGGTCTATTATGGTCTGTTCAGATCTTAACTCCGCATCCTGGTTCCATGAAGGGGCTTCAAGGTGACCAAGAACGTGAAGTTCCAAGACAATTGCAAACAGACTGTGAATTTGAAGTTGCAATCCAGAGTGTGTGTGTGTGTGTGTGTGTGTGTGTGTGTGTGTGTAGTGTAAGGGGAGACAATGTCTGCAGGCTCTCCTAAAGAGAAAGAAGGTATAAATAAATTTGGGATATTGTAGAAAGAAAGGACAGAGACAAAACCACAGTAAAGACCAATGATGCCTAGCTAGTTTAGATAGATGAATCTTTTTTGCTTCTACCTGCCAGTAAAAATCCTATCAAGCTCCAGTCTTAAATTTCTAGGTTATTGTCAGAAACAGGCTACTCTTGTCCTGGTGTCATCAAGCACCTGCAGTCTACTTGTGTATCACTAGGGAACACGTTGCAAGAACAGGAGGAATGGAAGTACAGACTCCACCCCAGGGGAATGGTCTAAGAGTAGAAAGATGGATCATGGAAAAGTGAGAGAGGAAGATAGAGCAGAGTCTCAAAAGGCTTTTGAAATCAAAGTTTTTCTTGATCGCAAGGATTCTGGGGCTTCATCTGACATACTTTGGACATGTTGCCAGGAGGGACGGGTCCTTGGAGAGGGACATCATGCTTGGGAGGGTGGAGGGACAGCGCAGGAGGGGAAGACCCTCTATGAGATGGATTGATTCGGTGACTGGGGTAATCGGGATGGGTGTGTCAGAGGCAGTTCTGTTGGCGCAGGATAGAGCAGGGTTTAGGGCTGTTGTGCATAGGGTCGCTATGAGTCGCAAACGACTCGACGGCACATAACAACAACAATGTCCAAAGTACGTGAGATGACGCTTCACTGTCCTTGTTTCCAAGGAGCAGTCTAGTTGTATTTTCCCCAAGACATGTCTGTCTGTTCCTTTGGCAATTCATGGCATATTCAGCACTCTTCTCCAACACTACACCTCAAAGACATTCATTGTCTAGCTCTTAGATGACTAGCAGGTGATTGTAAAGACAATGACTTGAATCACACATGTTGGTCTTTAAACTGACATCATTGCACTTCAGGACTTTTGTGAGGTCCTTGAAAGCAGACTTTACCAATGCTTTCTCATCTCTAGATCTCCTGATTGCTGGTATCATGTATATATATATATATATGATATACATACGATAGATATGTGAGAGATAAAGATAGATATATAAGAGATATATATGAGAGATATCATGCTTGGAAAGAGGAGAGTCAGAAAAAAAGAGAAAGACTTTCAACTATATGGATTTACACAGCATCTGTGGCAATGCGCTCAAGTGTGTTTGAGATGAAAAGGATAGTATGGGACAGGACAGGACAGACAGTTATGAGTCATACTTGTCTTAACAGCACCCAACAACAACAAGAAGACAGAGTTCTGGTGAGTTAATGCTGCTAGCCCGTGTGATTCATTGCCTCTGAAAACCCAGTGGAAGGCCAGCTATGAGTCATTTCTGATTCAACAGTACACAACAATATATCATATAGTGATATCTATGTTGTTGTTGTTGTTGTTGCTGTTGTTAAGTGCCGTTGAGTTGTAGGCGACTCATAGTGACCCTATGAAGGAAAGTCCTCAACACTTGTGACTTTCGTCCTTTCTTCAGGTTCTAGAGTTTCTGGAGGCAAGCTATTATGGAAGTGGTTGCCACTCCTGCTTCCAAGCTTGTTTTAATCAGGGAGCACCACCAAACATTGTCCACCATGGGTAACAGATCACATTTGACACATCAGTGTCACAGTGTTCAGCTTCATAACAACCACAAGCTACCTCTGTATGGCAAGTGGACACACCAGGGCTATACCACCTAGAAGAGTGTTTGAGCAAAAACAATGGAAAACAGGCCTGAGGGCCACAGATTAGAAGTTACCCACCTTTGGCTTGTTAGCAAGTGATATCTATATATCAGGTATATTTGAGGAATATGGTACTGCTAAATCAAATATTTCAAGCCTTATAAAAGTTAATATAAAAAAATTAACTCATATGATTAACAGAAAACAAAGGTGAATATTTATATATAGGCTCATAGTCACTCATTAGAGGTAACTAAGTAACTCCATTGCAAATATTAGAGAAATAAATCAGGCTTCTGAAACTGCAAATTTTTGCAGGAATACACTACCTATCATTCTCCCTCAGAGAAGCTGGAGAATTTGAACTTCTAACTTTTAGGTTAGTGACCCAACATGTAATCCAAAATGCTACCAGGATTTCTTTTTTCTTATATTGTGATTTTAACAAAAGTTTACAGTAATGTTGAATTTTTCCATTCATTCATTGTTGCACATTTTCCTCCCTACCCTGACTTCCAGCTAACAAAAAAAAAAATCATCCATTGTTGCATCATTTCCTACCTCCTCCCACACCCCTCCCCCAGTCCACTTTACTATGCACCGCTTAATCTGAACTTTTGTTGCTAGCAGGGATTCTTGAGAGGGGAAGAGAATGTGTATTTAGTTACTTATATGTATGTAGTGAACTTCTTTAAGTATAACATAAAAAGTAAAAACAGTAAAAGATAGAATATTAATGCAATAAATACCATAAACAAAATGACTAGGGAAGAAATACAAAATGAAGAAAAATTTGTCAAAATTCAGAAATAAGGCCAAGAGATTATTGCTTATCTTTTCAATATGATACCCAAACATTATCTGGCAAGCCCATCTATGGGTCATTCTCTAGGAAAATGTAACTTAGCTTGACTTGCCATTTCCATTGGTTTTCTAACTTGCAGATTAAGAGAAGACATAGTTTTTGTCTAATACAAATGTAAAATATTTCTAGTAGGAATTGTATCTTGCAGAGAAGATACTCCCAAATATTTTTGTTACATTGCCCTGAAGAACAGCCTTTCCAAGGGAAAAAGACACAATACTCTACTTCTGTAGAATTTTACAGCCTTGGAAATCCTACAGGGTTCTGCTCTAATCAATAGGGTCATTATGAGTCAGAATCTATTAACAACAACAACAATTTATTTTTCCAATTTGGGTATCTAATTTAGCAATCATGTTCCAGCACTTTGTCTTTCATTTCCATCTTTTCAATTCTTTTTGCATTAACCTTATGTTCTGCTGGTTTTTTCACTAATCAAGACATGTCCTCACTATATTTTTATGCTTTTATATGTTAAAAATTATTATGCTGAGCTCTGGTAGCCTAATGGCAGGAAGCTGCACTGCAATCCCAGCGGTGATTCAAATTCACCAGATTTTGATATAGTCCAGTATTTCTAGTGAACATTTGAGAAAAAATACTCTTTAAAAATATTTTACTTGAAGGAGTAGATAATTTAAAATCTTTTGGTCCATGTTTATGCTAGAGAGAAGAGAGTAGACGGCTTAGGATTCTGCAGCCTTGCTTTCAGTATGTGAATTTCAGCTCCATCATGTGTATTTACTTATACATAAATATCTTCTTATTCTATAAACTTCTGTTTCCTCATCTTAAAAAAAGAAGATGATGGTACTGATGTAATGTTTAAGTAATATAATTAATATGTAATGTTTAGTATGGCTACTGACACAGAGCATTTGCTGTATCTGTTAGCAATTGTTGTTTTGTACTAAAAGGATATTGCGTGAGATTTCCCCCAGTTGTTCTAAAATTGGTGATTAAAACCCACAAGTGAGAAAAAAAAATACTAACTAGCCTACATCCTCAAGAAAATTGCCAGTAATTGGAGCTAGCCAACTCTCTCAAGAGAGAAGGCAGACATAACCTAAATATTTCCAGCTTTCCCCAGTCTTAAATCATCCTATCCCTCTTGTCTCAGCAGGTGAACTAGGGACCAGTGAAAGGGAGACGATGTGCCTTGTCCTGCGCGTAGAATTACTTTGTAGCGAAAGAAGAAGGTGTGTAGAATTACCATGTATAAAGGGGTTGAAAGTGCTGTCTCTCCCAGGAAGACAAATGAGAGGAAGTTTTTTTGGTTTTTTTTTTAAAAGCTAGAGATACTATGCTGAATAAAATATCTCACTCATAAAAGGACAAACACCATAGGACCACGATCACAAAAATAGGATGGACACAGGGGAAGGGAGAGCAGAGAAAGAATAGCTAGATAACGAACATGACACTGGAATGGGAGAAGGGAGGAACTCTCTGAAGGGAATGAATGGTTAGACAGTGTGAGTACGGCAATTGAAAATTTGAAACAAGACATGCATTACTAAGTGAATTGGAGAAAAAGGAGGGAGGAAAATATGTATCAATGAATGAATGAAAACACACCCTTTCTGTAAACGTTCCCTGAAATCACAATAAATAAATAAAATTTTTTCTAAAACCCAACAACCTAAAATTGCTTATCTGCTTTACCTTAGTTGACCATCTGCAAAGACAATGGATTTGTTTATTTACCACTTTGAACAAAGGAAGGACAAATGAACAAAGGAGAAGAAGTTAGAAATTTGGGTAGAGATAGATAAAAGTGACCAAGAGAGGAGAGCATCTGGTTGACAAGAAATATGATTCCCCTGGACCCACAGCACATTGGGGTAGATGGCTGCACGAATAATTTATTGGTAAAGAATTAGTACAAAATGGATTCTTCTGAAGCAGAGCAGTCTTGATGAACTATCAAGTGTATATACATGAGTGTATAACACTGGTGGCCTACTGAATAAGGAGTTGCACTGCCGTTCCAAAGTTAAGCGGTTCAAATCTACCAGCCGTTCTTCAGAAGATAAATGGGAAATTTCCTCCTGTGTGATTTCAGTTCCAACTTGACTGGCACAATAACAATAACAACATGAAACAGAGGTTAAGAATATCCTAAATGTCCATATTTTTCAAAAAGCTATACCACTCCATCATCTCTAATATCAACTATTCCTCCTCTTCTCAGCCCTCCCTCCTGTCTAATTCACTGCAATGTCTCATAGAAACTGAAAAATCATCAGGTAAATGTCTCCAGTGGTTGTGGAGACTGGAAGTCTAAAATCTGTGGTTGCAACTGTAGACAGCAGCAACTTGCAGGATGGCTGGTATAGGCCAATTCACATGGCTATAGAGACTAGTGAAGGTGGATAGGGTACCTGCAGACTGTGGTTCTCAGGCAGATGCTGTGTCTAGAGCGTAAAGGATCAAATTGTCTAAGAACATTACTCTATCAGCTTTTAGGGCTATAAGCTATACCTCCAAGAGAATTGGGTCATACCTTCCAATAAGGTGAAGATACTATATACATTTCACCCTAATCTTACTGTATTAACACAAGTAGCTCCACAATGGAGTTGGGTTTTTTGGTTGGTTGGTTGGTTGGTTGGGTTTTTTAAATGCAGGTAGCAATTTGTTTATTTAAGTAAGCAGAGGAGGGATCATCCCATCATTTGACTGAGACCTTAGCTATTCCTTCAACCAGGACCTCACAGCAGGAGATTGCTTCTTCAGTCTCTGGAGCCCACTGGGAGCTTGAGGGCGGAATACTGTTTCTGTTTCTTTGGCTCCATCAGCAACACAGGTCAAGCAGAAGGGCGCAGAAGCTGCTCATTTAGTTCACTGGTATAACTGGAAGACTGCTTTCTCCTGCTCATGTGTCTCAACAGAGCCAGGTCGAATGCGTCGGATTTAGGCGATGGCATCTCCTGCAGCCAGGCCTCGCTCCTTCACCAGGTAACAGGCCAGCGGAGTACCGATACAGCCAAAGCCCAGGGCACAGTGCACTGCCACTGCCTCGCCCGGGCGTTGGCCTCGTCCACAATCTTCACGAAACGGTCGATCCTGGTCAGGGGCAGGGGAACAAAAGTCTGGGATACGCAGTCGGTGCACAGTGAGGCCAGGGCAGGTGTCACTGTGAGGGAGTCAGCGCTCCATCAGGTATACCGAGTGCGGCGCACCCTGGTCCCATAGGTACTGAAAGTGGGCAGAGAGCCGCGGCAGTATCATCCGCGCCAGCCGGTCAGGTAGCCCCCACTTGAAATTGGGGGGCTTCATGTCCATCGCTGACCCCTGACTCTCCTGGGCCAGTCCACAATGGAGTTGTAAGCACAAAGAAGCTAAACTGTAGCTACAACAGAAGCTCTCATGGTATAATCCATAGAGAATTATGATACTAACCCAAAGGTGTCTTTGAGTTGTCGTGTTGGAAATGAGTACAGAAAATCTCATGGGCTGTCAAAAGAGTAAACAATAATGTCTCAGAGAAAGTGCATCCAGAGTGTTATTTTGAGGTAAAGATGATAAAGCTTTCCCTCACATATTTCATGTATTTTGCTAGGAGTGGCTAGTCCTTGAAGAGGGACATGGTTCTTAGAAAGACAGAGGGCCAGAGAAAGAGAGGAAGACCTTCAATCAGGTGGATTGACACAGTGACTGCCACAATGGGCTCTAGTGTGTCAGGAAGCTTGAGGATGGGACAGGATAGGACAGGTTTCAGATCTGTTGTCATAGGGTAGCCATGGGTCGTACCTAAAAACGACAACCTGTTGGTGGCAATTCTTTTATAATGTCCAGCCTTGGATAACCCACTGGAGGGTGAGTTATGAGTTACCTGCAGTGGCTGTAATATTACTTTATTCATTACACTTCAGTGGCCTGAGCCAAGGCTCTCTCTACAGACCCTAATTAAGGAGGCCATAACTAGGAAAAGGAACACATAGAAGAGGTTGTTGTTCATTGCCATCAAGGCAGAATCAACTCATAGCTGATCCTCCAGGAGGTTTTCAGAAGTTGCCAGTCACACCAGAGGAGATAGCAGCACATCCTCCTCTGGAGCAGCTGGTGGATCCAAATTATGTACCTTTATGTTGGCAGCACAGCTCCTAACCAGACTAGGCCATCAGAGTGCCCTGCAACAAGAAGTGTTGTTGTTGTTGTTGTGAGTCAAGTCGGAACCTACCCATAGCTGACCCTCCAGCAGGTTTTCAAAAGCACTTAATCTCATGAGAGGAGACTGCCCACCCTTCTGTTGTGGAGCAGCTGGTGGATTTGAGCCACATGCCTTTGGGACTGCAGCACAGTTTCTTACCACTAGGCCACCAAAGCTCCCTGCAACAAGAAGTAAGTTGGAAATAGTGGTGAAACTGGAGCTGGGTTCTTCCTCATCAGGGAACTGTGGTGTGAAGGGTGGAGTGGGACCCACCAAAGATGTCTTTACTTGACATGTGCCACAAAGAGGATACCAGCTGAATAGCAAAGCAAAGATGGTATGAATTTAGTATAACAAGTTTGCTTGGCTTCACTATCAACACCCAGAAAATCAAAAGACAAATTGTATTGGGAAAGTCTGCGGTGAGAGACCTCTCCAAAGTACTGAAGAGCAACGATGTCTGTGTGGAGACAATGACTAGGGATGATAGAAGGAGAATTGATGCCTTTGAGATGAGGTGCTGGAGAAGAGCATTGAATATACCACGGACTGCTAGGAGAACAAATAGGTTTGTTGTAGAGAGTTGAAACTAAGCTGCTCCTTTGAGGCAAGGATTCTGAAGCTTCCGCTAACATCCTTTGGATATGTTGCAAGGCGGGACCAGTCCCTTGGAAAGGGACGTCATACTTGGGAGGGTTGAGGGACAGCGCAAGAGAAGACCCTGGATGAGATGGATTGATTGACTGAGTTAACAGGGGTGTGTCAGAGACAATAAGATTGGCACAGGATAGAGCAGGGTTTAGGGCTGTTGTACATAGATAGGGTCGCTATGAGTCACAGATGACTCGACTGCACATAGCAGCAACAACAACAGAGGATACTGAATTACATCTCCCAAAATATGTGTTAAAGTCTCTCTAAGGAGCCTAGTTAGAGTAAAAATAGATGAAATGAAGCACGTTTAGGGAGGTAAGGATTGATACCAGTGAGATAAAGAAGGCAAAAACTCACCTGAAGTTTGAAGTAAGGGTCAAACAAAGTAGCTAAAACCAGAAGAAGCTCATGTTAAGAGCCAGTAGAGGACAAGAATCAAGCTAAGTAGCTAAGTTCAGGCCCTACTCAAGCAAAACAAGAAGACAGATAACATTGGACCTGAGTGCCTAACGGCCCTGACAGGCATGGTGAAGACTGTCCTGACTCAATTAGTGTTTTAGGCTCATGAGATACTCAAGGAACCAGTGACATCAAGAACAATGGACCAGATTAAGAACTGTCCATCAGATTTTTAACTTCCTGACACATCATTCTATCTATCGGCCCAGACTCGAGCCCTAAAGCACCCTCAAATGAGGAAGCAAGCCAGTTATGTTAATCTCTCACTTCAGTGGCACAGCGTGGCCTTCCATTACTTTCCTTTCATCAGAGAATGACCCATTCCTAATCTCTGGAGCATATATTTTTTTACTAGTAAATTGCTTTTACTTTCACCTTCACTCCTGTCTCCTCACCTTTGTACTTTGCAAGCTAGATATTACAATGAGTTCGAGTGCTCTAGCAAGAGCTCAGCCTGCACTGGCTTTATTTCAAGCAAGACAAACAATGGCTCTCTTGAGGGCCTCCATGCTTGAGCTGTTGTCTCTCCCACTCTCTCAAAGTATGTGAGACCATCCTTCACCATCCTTGCTTCCAAGGAGCACTCCGGCTGCACTTTTTCCAAGTCACCTCTGTTTGTTCTGTTGACAGTGCATAGGGTATTCAATACTCTTCTCCAACACCACAGTTCAAAGGCATCAATTCTTCTTCTATCACTCTCATTCATTGTCCACCAGTAAATAAACACTGATTTATTTACCAAGTTCAAATACCTTGTTTTTCATACTAGAACTTTGCCATTTCTTTCACCTCCACTCTCCATGCATCAAATTGTGCGACACTATGATTAACTGCCCCCCTCACCTTCCTAACCCCTCTGCTCTTCCCCTTCCCCTTGGATCCTCGTCCTCATTCAACAATAATGGTTTTATACAGTATTTGTCCTTATGGGCCTGAGTTAGTTTACTCAGTATAATGCTCTCCAGTCCACCCCAAGTTAGGTAGTGATTTACAAAATCATTGCTCCTGCAAGCTGCATGGTATTTCATTGTGTAAATGTGCCATAATTTCTCAATCCATTCAATTGTGATTGGACATATGGGCTGTTTCCATGTGTTTGAAATTGTGAATAATGCTGCTTTGAATACTGGTCTACAACCTCTTAGAGGCATAGCAAGTGATAGAAAAGACCATGGCCTGAAACAGGACCTCTTTAATCTTCTAAGGAATAGCGTCTTCTATCACCATGCTCAAAGTATGTGGGATAAAGCTTCACTATCCCTACTTCTAAGAGGCACTCTGGTTCCATTTTCTCCAAGACATATCTGTTTGTTCTTTTCTTGAGAGAAAAAGAGAAAAATTTTCCCCTACAGTTGTTCCTTTAATTGTTTTCCGTGAAACATTCTTCTAGGTCGTGTAACCCTGGTATGTTGTCGTTGGTGTAAAGCTGAACACTATGACACTGAAGTGTCAAATGCGATAATGGTTACACATGGTGGACAGTGTTTGGTGGAGCTCCCCAATTAAAATAAGCTTGGAAGCAGGAGTGGCATCCACTTCCATAATACCTTGCTTCTGGATACCCTATGAACCTGGAGAAAGGACGAAAGTTATACAGGTGTCCAGGGCTTTCATTCATAGGGTCACTATGAGTTGCCCATGACTCGACAGCACTTAACAAAAACAACTACAGTTGTTCCTGGGAATTCAGACTTCTAGTCTCCTAAACTGGGAGAAAAATAAATTTCTGTTTGTTAAAGCCAATCACTTTTGATATTAGTTATTGAACACTAGATAAATAAAACTAAGGACAACCATCAGAAGACAGCATGAAAATATATCCACACAAATATAGGACCTTCTGAGTTGAGGTTTGTATCGCTTTTAACCCAAAGTGTCTATCTTTTCAAAACATTGTCTTTATCTTGTTGTTGCTGAGAATATACAAAGCAGAATATATACCAATCGAACACTTTGTACATAGACAGTGACATTGATTAAATTCTTTAGGAATGTCTATTCTCTTTTTCTGACTTGTCCATCCCTCATTAACATAATAAACTCCCATCTGCTGTTGGAATTTGATCTCAAATAGATCTTTAAAGAGCATAATGCTCAAGGCAGACAAGATTGACTAGTTAAGCTAGATTAGTGTTTGGTTTTAAGAGTTCAGAGGATATTTTTGTTCGGAGTTTAAAGATTGTCTCTGGGTAGTGATTTTAGGGGCAAAATATCCTCAAGGATGAATAATTGAACACTGATCAATAGAGCCTATTTCCATGCAATAGCTGCCTCTCAGGTCTGAATGTACATGCCTTGGGCCCAGCTCTAAGTGACAATAAAAGCTGAAGACCTTTGGCTCTAATAGAGAACTTGTAGATAAGAGATTCTGATTGGTCCAGCTATCTTGTTCAGTCAAATGTCCCTGTAAGGAACAGGGTTCCAGCAAACTTGCCACCCCTTTTTCCTCTGGAGCTACCAGTGGCTACTAAAAATTCCAGGCTATATTTGCTTCTAGGCACCAACTAGCCCAAGAAGTCAAATTTCCCTGGAATCTTATTACAATGGACTGTTTTATAGCCTCTCTGACTCAGATATCTTGGTAACTGGTATCTGATATCTCACTTCAAACCAAATTAGGCCTTGGTGCAGGATGGGAAAAGGAGTATAATGGAAAAAAGAAATGCGAAAAGCAGAGTAACTTGAAACATTACTGAAGCCTCTTAACACTTATTATTACAGTGTCATACAATTGAAACAGTAAAGTAGCAGATGGCTGTTTCAGAGGAAAGCACATTGAGATGCCATATGACTTTTCTTTGGTCTAGAAAAAGGATTCATGGTAATTTACTGATATCGTTGTTACAGTGTCTCTCTAATTTTGAACAAAAGGTTTATGTCTTTCTCTGCTTTAAGGGAAAAAATAAAGTTCTCAGATTTAGCTCATTTATCCCATTGTTGTTGAAATTATTTCTACTTATATCAGGCCACAAGGGGGTTTTTAAGGCTGTAATCTAACTGAAAATTTCAAAAGGCAGCTTGGGATGACAAAGTAAGATACTATAATGAAATGTGCAGAGAGCTGGAGTCAGAAAATCAAAAGGGCCGAACTAGCTCAGCGTTTCTTAAGCTCGTTGTTGTTGTTATGTGCCTTCGAGTGGCTTGCGACTCATAACGACCCTATGTACAACAGCCCTAAACTCTGCTCTGTCCTGTGCCAATCGCACTGTCTCTGACACACCCATCCCAATTATCCCAGTCACTGAATCAATCCACCTCATAGAGGGCCTTCCCTCCCTGCACTGTCCCTCCACCCTCCCAAGCATGATGTCCTTCTCCAAAGACCCGTCCCTCCTTACAACATGCCAAAAGTATGTCAAACGGAGCCTCAGAATCCTTGCCTCCAAGGAGAGTTGGACAGTGACTAGGGATGATAGAAAGAGAATTGATGCCTTTGAGCTGTAGTGCTGGAGGAGAGTGTTGAATATACCATGGACTGCTAGGAGAACAAACAGGTTTGTCCTGGAAACGGTGAAGCCGGGCTGCTCCTTGGAGTCAAAGATTCTGAGGCTTCTTCTGACATACTTTGGGCATGATGTAAGGAGGGACTGGTCCTTGGAGAGGGGCATCATGCTTGGGAGGGTGGAGGGACAGCACAGGAGAGGAAGACCCTCCATGAGATGGATCGATTCTGTGATTGGTGTGGTGGGAATGAGTTTGTCAGAGACGACGAGGTTGGCACAAGATAGAGTCTCATTTAGGGCTCTTGTACGTAGGGTCACTATGAGCTGCAAGTGACTCAACAGCACATAACAACAACAACAATCTAACTGAAAGAGATTGCCCATATTTTTTCTGAGGCGAGGCTTGTGGGATTGAACTACTATTAATCTCTCAGTTAGAAGCACAGTACATTCTGTACCATGCCATCAGAGCTCCTTAAGTTTGGCTTCAGGTACAGTGGCACATGATTTGAATCCACCAGCTGCTCCACAGGATGAAGATGGGCAATCTCCTCCCGTGCCGTTTACTTCCTCTGAGAAACCCATGGAAGGTCCGCTATGGATCATTCTGACTCAATAGTACTCAACAATAGAGTTAAATTGTGACAGTCTGTCCACTATCATGCCTATTTACTTTGTTCATTACTCCTTTCTTTCCCATTCTAACAATAGATTCTTGTTGTCGTTGTGCACTGTTGAGTTGGAACCATGGTCTTTTCACTTATTTGCTATGCATCTCAAAATGGGCAAGGAATAGGAATGATAGTAGAAAAATCAATAACTTTGAGCTATGGTGTTGGAGAAGATTTCTGAATATCCCATGGACTGCCAAAAAACAAACATGTCTTGGGGAAAGAGCATTCAGGGTGCTTTTTTAGAGGTAGAGATGATGAAACTTCATTTCACACACTCTGGGCATGTTGTTAGGAGGGGCCAGTTCCTGGAGAAGGACCTAATGCTTGGAAAGGCAGAGAGGGTCAGTGAAATTGAGGAAGACTTCCAACAAGACAAATGAACACAATGACTGTCACAATGATCTCAGATCAGAGATGGTGAGGATGGCACAGAAGGGTAGTTCAGACCCACTGATTATTAGGTAGCTCGTTATGAGTTGTACTCAACTAATAACAACATGTTCCTGGAATGGAGCCTTGGTGGCACAGTGTTTAAGGTTCATGGCTGTTAACTAAATGATAGGGAATTTGAGCCTACAAGCCATTCTCCCTGAGAAAGATGTGTAGTCAACTTCCATAAATATTTACAGCCTTGGAAACACTACGAGGAATTTCTATTCTGTGCTCTAGGATTGCAGCAAGTTAAAATCTACTTGATGAAAGTTGGTTTGGTTTTGGCTTCTAAACGCTCCCGGAAAAGTGCAAAGGTTAAGAAATTCTTTTATCCTTTCATGTTCTGGAAAATTATTTGCTGCAAAATACCACCCATTTCCCATTTTCTTAGATAAGATTCACAGATTCATCCTTATTCATCTACAACACTAGGCACAGACCTTCCAAATTTCCATCCTTTCTTTTGCAAACAATGGGCCAAATTAGTTTTTCTCTAAAACTACACTGACATAGAGATAAACATTTCCTGTTCATATGACTGTACTTCCTTTTTTTGCAAAAATAATGCCAACTGTAAAATCTCCTCTTCTATAAGTTCAAATGAGCCCTAGTGGTGTAGTCCACAGGGAATTGGCCCTGCTAAGTCCAAGGCCCTTCTCTCTGGTGGTCCTACTCCACCAGCAGCTCTGTGGGATGAAGATGGGCAACCTCTTCCATTGTA
Organism: Elephantulus edwardii; assembly: GCF_000299155.1. Classification (NCBI taxonomy): domain Eukaryota; kingdom Metazoa; phylum Chordata; class Mammalia; order Macroscelidea; family Macroscelididae; genus Elephantulus; species Elephantulus edwardii. Next base: position 14,504,999 of record NW_006399814.1, read on the forward strand.
ATTGACAATCTCCAAAAATTTAATACAAGATCAGCCATGAATTAGTTCCTACTTGATGGTGATGAGACTTGTTTACACACACTGGCAAGAGATTAAAATAAAACTACCCTGTCAGACACACTGATATTCAATAGCCTAAACATATCATTTCTTTTCCTTAGTGGTTCAATTTTCACTTTTGTCAAGCTACAGAGTTGTAAGGTTATGCTCCCAAGACTCATGCCCTCAACAGTGGAGAGAGATAAGTAGGATCCAGGGGAAAGCAGACTCCTTGTCTTGGCAAAAGACTATATATCTCTGGTTCCTGTGGTAGGTAGGTTCCAGGAGCTTCCCTATCCCTGGCAGCAAATTGTACTCATCCCTTAAACCTTTGTTTTCACATGATTATTTTTATTTCATTTCTGTCACCTGCACCTTAAAGAGTTCTAATTAAGTCATTTAAAACTCACAATATGATGGAAAAACTCAGGATATCCCAGTGATAAATCTTCACAGGGGCAAGTTGCCAGATTCTTCCTCCTGAGAAGCCACTGATGAACTTGAAGCCACGTTTCAGTTAGCTGTTGAGCACTTAGCCTTGCAGCAATTAGGGAACCTCACCTATACGTTTACTACAAAAATAATAATTTTAAAAGTCACCATGAAGATTTAATAGTTTTCTTCATGTAAAACTAGGGAAGGCAGGGAATACCAGAAAGATGTTAATTTTGTTTTATTGACTGTGCAAAGGCATTTGACTGTGTGAATCACAACAAATTACAGGTAACGTTAAGAACAGGAATCCCAGAACACTTAACTGTGCTCATGCAAAATTTTTACAGAGTCTAAGAAGCAGTCATTCAAATAAAACAAGGGAATATTGTATAATTTAAAAATAGGAAAAGTGTGTGTCAGGATTGTAGAATTTCTCCTTACCTATTCAACCTATACACTGAGAAAATAATTAAAGAAGATGAACATTAGAAAAAGGAGACTGTTGAATGGAAATCCAAGTTTTCTGCAAACTTTTGTTAAACTATCAATAAAAAAGAAGAAGGAGGGGGAGAGAGAGCATGAGTGCAACAGAGAGAGAGAGACAGAGAGAGAGAGAGAAAAGGAAGAATGTGATATCAGAATTGGAGAAAGACTCATCAACAATCTGCATTAGGCAAATAACAACTTTGCTGCCTGAAAAAGAGAAGGAGAAAACCCTACAGTCTTTACTATAGATTAAATGTTAATATAAAAAAATCACAAAAATTTTCATCACTTAACCATTTGTTGTTATGTGCCATCGAGTTACTTGCAACTCATAACAACCCTATGTACAGGAGCCCTAGACCCTGCTCTATTGTGTGCCAACCTCACCATCTCCAACACACTCACTCTCACCACCCCAATCACAGAATCAATCCATCTCATCGAGGGTCTTCCTTTCCTGCACCGTCCCTCCATTTTTGGGGGGAAGGGGGCAGAATTGAAGTTCCTAAAGGTCTAATTTTACTCAAATACACAATCAGTAGTACTGGTAACATCAGTCAAGAAAGAAAAAGACTAAAAAGAAAAAGAAATAGGGGAGCTCTGGTGGCCTAGTGGCAAGGAGCTGCAACTACAATCCCAGAGGCACACGGTTCGAATCCACCAGATGCTCTCCTGGGGAAGGAGGGGCAGTCTCCTCCTGTACCAGTCAGATCTGATTTGACGGTACACTCACACAAAAAATAATTAAAAAAAAGAAAAAGAAATGAAAGAGACTTATATTGGGGAAAACCTACTGTCAAGAACCTCTTTAATGTGCAAAAAAGCAAGGATGTTAGTCTTAAAACTAAGGTATGCTAATATTTTCATTTGTTTCCTATGCATTTGAAAGTGGACAAGGCATAATGAAGACGGCCTTTCAATTGTACTGTTGGTGAGGAGTATTGAACTTACAAAGGAACAAACTATTTTGGAGGAAATGCAACCAAGGTCACAGAGGTGCAAACAAGTCTAGAGGCATTGATGGTGAAACTTCATTTCACGTACTTTGAGCATGTTATCAGGATGGGCCAGTTTAGAAAAGAAATCATACTGCAAAATGGAGAGAGTTATCAAAAAACAGCAAGATCATCAACAGGGTGAATTGACCCAAAAACTGTAACCTAAAACAGGCCTAACCATGGCAGAGATCATGGGGATGGGGCAGAACAGGTTTGGATATGTTCTTCATGGGGTTGCTATGAATTCTAATCAACTGGGTTGCACCTAACAATAACAATACAACAAATTTTTACTTTGAAGATTTGATGTTATGAAAGGTATTTTATATATTGTTGTTGTTGTTGTTGTTGTTGTTATGTGCTATCAAGTCACCTGCAACTCATAGTGACCCTATGTACAACAGCCCTAAACCCTGCTCTATCCTGTGCCAATCTGTCTCTGACACACTTAACCCCATTACCCCAGCCACTAAATTAATCCACCTCATTGAGGGTCTTCCTCACTTGTACTGTCCCTCCACCTTCCCAAGCACGACATCCCTCTTCAAGCACTGGTCCCTCCTTGCAACATGTCCAAAGTATGTCAGATGAAGCTTCAGCATCCTTGCCTCCAAGGAGCAGCCTAGTCTCACCCTCTCCAGGATGAACCTGTTAGTTCTCCTAGCAGTCTATTGTCTATAGACAATACTCTTCTCCAGCACCACAGCTCAAAGGCATCAATTCTTCTTCAATCATTCCTAGTCATTGTCCAGCTTTCTGATGCACAGCAAGTAATTGCAAGGACTTTGGCCTGGATCAGGTTCACCTTAGTCTCCAGACTGACACTGTTGTTCTTCAGTACTTTAGAGAGATCCCTGACAGCAGACTTTCCCAATACAATTCATCTTTTGATTTCCTGGCTGCTGGTACTAAGAGTGTTGATTGTGGAGCCAAGCAAATTAAAGCTGTTAACAATCTCAATCTCTTCACCACCTATCGTGATGCTGCCAATTGACCCAGTGATGAGAATCTTTGTTTTCTTGCTGTTAAGCTTCCAACTCATATTTAAGGTTACAATCCTTGACCTTCTGCAGCAAGCAATTCAGGTCCTCCTCAGTTTCAGCAAGCGGGGTTGTATCATCTGCATAACACAGATTGTTGACGAATCTTCCTCCAAACCTGATGCCACATTTCTCCTCATAGAGCCCAGCCTTATGGCTAATCTGTTCTGCACATAGATTAAAAAGGTAGGGAGACAGGACACATCCCTGGCATACACCCTTCCCAATTTTGAACCATGAAGTTTTATAAATATATTTTATTGATTCATTTTTGCACATACTCTTTTCTTTCCATCCCCCTCCTCCAGTTCACTTTGCAATGATGAAAGGGTTTTTTTAAAATCTCCATTAAAACCTTCCTTTTAGGAAAAGAAAAAGAAATGGGATAGTATTTTTTATCATGCAGAGAAGAATGTGAAGATTTATCACTACACACATATATGTGATATAGTTAATGGGAAGACATATCAAATGGAAGAATTTACAGATGCTTACTAGTTAAGTGGAATCAATTAATTCCTCTTACTTGGAGCCACAATCAACACACTTGGTACCAGCAGTCAGAAGATCAGTAAATGTATTGCATTGGGTTGGCCTACAGTCGAGGACTTCTCCAAATTATTTAGGAAAAAAGATGTCAATTTGAAAACCATTGTGTGATTGATTCAGTCCATGGTCTTTTCAATCATTTGCTATGCATCTTAGAACTGGACAATGAATAAGGATGACAGTAGATTAATTGATGCCTTTGAGTTGTGATGTTGGAGAAGAGAACTGAGTATTCCATGGACTGCTAATAAAACAAACAGGTATTTCTTTGAGAGAGTGCAGCCGGAGTGTTTCTTGGAGGCAAAGACAGCAAAGCTTTGCCTCACGTACTTTGGAAATATTAGGAAGTGGCTATTCGTTGGAGATGGATATCATGCTTGGAAAGATGGAGGGTCTCCAGCAACAATAGCAACCTTTAACATAGAAACAAACAACAAATACTGGTGAGGTTGTGAAGCAACTGGAACCCTTATTCACTGCTGGTGGGAGTGTAAAATGTTGTAACTGTTATGGAAAGCAGTTTGGTGCTTTCTCAAAAAGTTGGAAATAGAAATACCCTTTGAACCAGCAATTCCACTATTGGAAATATACCCTAAAGAAACTAGAACCATCATCCAAACAGATGTATGCACACCCATGTTTATTGATGCATTATTCACAATAGCAGAGATGGAAGCAAATCAAGTGCCCAAATGAGTAGGTAGAAAAACTATGGTATATTCACATAAAGGAATACTATGCCGCACTAGTAAACAATAAACTCGTAAAACTCATAAACATAACTTAGACGACCCTGGGTGATCTTATGCAGAGTGAAATATCTCAATCACAAAAGAATGAATACTGCATAGCACCATTTTCATGTTATTATTTTTTGTGTGTGTGCCGTCAAATTGAATCTGACTGGTACAGGAGAAGATTGCCCCTCCTTCTCCAGCAAAGCATCTGGTGGATTCAAACCATGTACCTCTGGGATTGCAGTGCAGCTTCTTGCCACTAGGCCAACAGAACTCCCTATAGCACTACTTTTATAAAGCAAGATTGGCATTAAGGATTGGGAGTAGAATAGGAAAAGAGTGGATAATGAACATTGTATTAGAACCAAAGAAGGAAAGAACTGTTTAGAAGGAATATGTGTATATGTATGACAGCAGCCCAGAATAAGAGGTGCATTGCAAAGAGCACTAGAGGAGGGAGAAAGGGGGAGGGGTGGAAATGTGCAACAATCAATGAATGAAATCCAATTTTTCTGTTAACTTTCATTAAAAATCACAAAATAAAAGATGTTAATTTTTTTAAAAAAAAAAGAAAGAAAGGTGGAAGAACAGTGAAAGTGAAGAAGATCCCCAACCAGGTAGATTGACACAGTGACTACTGCAATGGGCTTGAGTATGTCACTTATTGAGTCGGTAGCTATGATGACACAATCCATAAGCAGATGAGCTGCTGAACCAAAGGTAGAGACTCTCTGGAGGTTGAATCCAACACAGAAGAAAACTAGACAATTTCCTATGTGGTTTACAGACTCAGAAACCCCACTCCTTGGAGGTTCAGCTTTGAATTGGTTCAGACTTGAGGGCAATGTGTTTAAGTGGTTTCTGTTTTGTTTTGTTTTTAACTTGTTCGGCTAACTCCAAGTGTTTTGGAAAAATTCCAAAATTTCCTGGAATTTTGAAGCAAATTTAGATTGTCTGGTGTGAACCAAAATGTTTCTAAATTCTAAAAAAAAATATTAAGATCAATAGATTGTGTAAAGGTGAAGTAAATATTTAGTCATTTTGCAATAGCGAAGATAAGAAAGGCCTTTTCTGACCACTCCCGAGCCTGTCTGAAATCAGCCCAAACTGGTGTTGTACCAAATGCTTTTAGATGTGAGGCAAGGTTTCAAATCCTGCAATGCTCTTAGTCTACATATACTTTTTGTTGGAGGGAGGCTATATTGCCATTCTTACTAAAAACAAAATACAATTATTATTTCCTTTTCCTTACTACACATTATGTGAATGCAATCTTTTCTAAAGTGTATTTGTATTGTGGTTTTATTCCAAATACATGCTGCTGTTCAGTGTCAGATTTTTTCCTCTTAAAGTGTTTTTACTAAGCAACTGAGTGATTTGACTATTGTGTCACCAGAGGTCCTTGACAAAATTTGTTGTTGTTGTTATGTGCCGTCAAGTCGCCTGCGACTCACAGTGACCCTATGTACAACAGCCCTAAACTCCTCTCTGTCCTGTGCCAATCGCACTGTCTCCAACAATCCGATCTCAATTATCCCAGTCACTGAATCAATCCACCTCATAGAGGGCCTTCCTCTCCTGCGCCGTGCCTCCACCCTCCTAAGCACGATGTCCCTCTCCAAGGACCGGTCTCTCCTCACAACATGTCCAAAGTATGTTAGACAGAGACTCAGAATCCTTGCCTCCAAGGAGCTACCCGGTTTAACCCTTTCCAGGACAAATCTGTTTGTTTTCCTAGCAGTCCATGGTATTCTCAATACTCTTCTCCAGCACCACAGCTCAAA
>NW_006399814.1:14512824-14515040 GCF_000299155.1 Elephantulus edwardii
GTTCTTTCCACAGATGTAATCGATCTGATTCCTATGCATACCATCAGGTGAAATCCAGGTACATAACCTGAGTTTATGTCTCTTAAAAAAATGTATTTGCTATGAATAAGTCATTGATTGTGCAAAATTCGATCATTTTCTCTCCCGCTCCATTTCTGTCACCGAGTCCATGTTTTCCAACTACTGAATCTTCTTCTTTGTTCCTGACTTTTGCATTCCAGTCACCATTATTATTACCTATTCTTAAATTGCGTTGTTATGTGCCATAGAATCACCTACAACTCATAGTGACCTTATTTTTGTAAAACAGTTCTGAAGCCTGCCCTGTCCTGAGCCAGTCTCACTGACTCCAATATGCCTATCCCAGCTACCCTAGTTACTGTGTCAATCCATCTCATCCAGAATCTTCCTCTCCAGTGCTGTCCCTCCACCTTTCTGAACATGATGTCCTTCTCCAAGGACTGGTGTCTCCTGGCCATGTGTCCAAACCTCCAAGGAGAAACTTGGTTTCACCCTCTCCAAGACAGACGTATTTGTTTTCTTGGCAGTCCACGGTATGTTCAAGACTGTGCCATCACATCTACAAAACTCATAGGGACCTGATGAACAACAGATCTGAACCTTGCCTGATCTTGAAACATCCTCAAGAGCTCTGTTATGTTCAAGGCTATTTTTATAGTGTCAAACCACCTTGTTAAGGGTCTTTCTCTCTTTTGCTGACTCTCCAACTTACCAAGCATGATGTCTTTTTTCCAAGTTCTCACAAAGTATGTGAAACAAAGTTTCACTATCATTCCATCTAAGGAGCACCTTTGCTGTACTTCCTCCAAGACAGATTCATTCTTTTGGTAGTCCATTAGATATCCAATACTCTTTGCCAACACCACAGGTGAGAGTCATTAATTCCTTTTGTGTCATCCTTATCCATTGTCCAACTTTCAGATGCATTGTAATTGGAAATACCATGGCTTTGATCCAATGCACCTTAGTCTTTAAATTGGCATTTTTACTCTTTAGCTTGTGTGTGTGTATATACCTTGCTGGTTTCGGTTAAGAGCAGAATGCTAAATAATACACTTCAAAGATGTGAAATTAAGACAATAAATTATCCATCCATGATCTGATGCTTATGTTGTTTTGAAGTGCTGTCATGTTTAATGACCTGTTGTCAAGATCTCTTGGTCATAGTCCCATAGCGACTCTATGAACAACAGATCAAAATCATGTCCTATCCATCCCATTTTTATAATCTCTGATATACTTGATCCCATTGAAGCAGTCACTGTGTCAGTCAATCTTATTGAGAGTCTTTCTCTTCTTCACTGACCTTTCTATGCATGTTGCTCTTTTCCAAGCAACGTTGTTTTTGTTATGAACCATCGAGTCTCCTAGAACTCATATCAATCCTATCTATAATAGTTCTGAACTCTGCTCTATTTAGATCCAGTCTCACTGTCTCCGACACACTAACTCCCAATATCCCAGTTATTACTGTGTCAATCCCTCTTATCCAGGGTCTTCATCTTTTGTGCTACCTCTTCACCCTTCCAAGCATAATGTCTTTCTCCAGGGACTGGTCCCTCCTAGCCACATACCCAAAGTATGTGAGATGAAGTTACAAAATCCTTGCCTTCAGAGACCATCCTAGCTTCACCCTCTAGCCTTTCCTAATAACATTCTCTATCTATCTATTATATCTATCTATCTATCTATCTATCTATCTATCTATCTATCTATCTATCTAATATAAACTTCATGGGACTTGCTTATCTAAAGAACCCAGCCTGAGATACAGTGAGGACCACAATGGGTTTACGTGCAGCAGTGATTGTGAGGATGGTGCAGGACTGGGCAGGCCTTCGTCCTGTTGTACAGTTGCTATGTGTCACAGCTGACTTGACAGCACCCAACAGCAACAATAACAAGGGGCACCACAGAAGAAAGCCTGGTGATTAGCTTTCGTAAAGATCACAGCAAAGAAAACCCAAGGGACCAATTCTACATGCATTTATCAGTTTATACCTTATGCTCTGTAACAGCCTTCTTGTCTATAATAAGCCCTCTGGTGGCACTTTCTCCAAGAAATATAAATAAAAGCTCAACATCAAGAAAATAAAGATTCTCACCACTGGGCCAATTGGCAGCATCAGTATAGATGGTGAAGAGATTGAGATAGTTAACAGTTTTCGTTTACTTGGTTCCACAGTCAACACTCT
>NW_006399814.1:14515275-14517177 GCF_000299155.1 Elephantulus edwardii
TTGATGCCTTTAAGCTGGGGTGCTAGAGAAGAGTGTTGAATATACTATGAAGTTATAGGAGAACAAACAGGTTTGTCCTGGAGAGGGTGAAGCCGGAGTGCTCCTTGGAGTCAAGGATTCTGACATACTTTGGGCATGTTGCAAGGAGGGACTGGTCCTTGGTGAGGGACATCATGTTTGGGAGCATGGAGGGACGGCACAGGAGAGGGAGACCCTTGATGAGATGGATCAATTCTGTGAGTGGGGTGATGGGAATGAGTGTGTCAGAGACGGCAAGGTGGGCACAGGATAGAGCAGCGTTTAGGGCTCTTGTACATAGGGTCGCTATGAGTCACAAGTAACTTGACGGCACATAACAACTACAACAAAATAACATTTGCACTTTGTTGTTTTTGTTATGTGCTGTTGAGTTGCTTGCAATTCATTGCGACCCTGTGTAAAACAACCCTAAACCCTGTTCTATACCTTACCAATCTCACTGTCTCCGACATGCCTATGCCCTTTACTCCAGTGAAGGAATCAATCCATCTCATTGAGGGTCTTCCTCTCCTGCGCCGTGCCTCCACCCTCTCAAGAAAGACGGCCCTCTATAAAGGACTGGTCCCTCCTTGCAACATGCCCAAAGTACGTCAGATGAAGCTTCAGAATCCTTGCCTCCAAGGAGCAGACTGGCTTCACCATCTCCACAACGAACTTGTTTGTTCTCCATGCAGCCTATGGTATATTGAATACTCTTCTTGAGCACCAAAGCTCCTTTTATCATCCCTAGTCATTGTCCAGATTTCTGATGCATGGCAAGTAATAGCAAAGATCATGGCCTATATCAGGCGCACCTTAGTCTCCAGACTGACATCATTGCTCCTCAGTATATTGGAGAGGTCTCTGACAGCTGACTTTCCCAATTTGCATTTTATACTTGGTAAATTCATTCTTAAAGAGTAAGGCTATTTGTTTAAAGACTAAGATGTGCTTGATCCAAGCCATGGTAATTTCATTTGCTTCATACAATCTTAAAAGTGGACAGTAGGGAGGACAAATGAAAAATTAACACCTTCAAATTGTGGTATTAGAGAACAGTACTTAATATTCCATGTTGTTCTTTTTATGTGTTGTCAAGGTTCTTGTGACTCAGAGTGACACTGTATACAATAGCTCTGAACCCTACTCTATCCTGAGTCAATTTTATTGTCTCTGACACACCTACTCCATTACCCTAGTCATTGAATCAATCCATCTCATGGTCTTTCCCTCTTGTGCTGTCCCTCCAACCTCCCAAGTATGATGTCCCTCTCCAAGGACTGGACCCTCCTTGCAACATACCCATAGTATATCAAATGGAGCTTCAGAATCCTTACCACCAAAGGAGCAGACTGGTTTCACCCTCTGTAGGATAAACCTGTTTTTTTTTCTCTCAGCCATCCATGGTATATGCAATACAATTCTCCAGCACCATAGTTCAAAGAAATCAGTTCTCCTTCTATTCATTCCTAGTCATTGTTCAGGTTTCTGGTGCATAGCAAGTAAATGTGAAGATCATGGCCTGGATCAGGTTCACTTTAGTCTCCAGACTGACATCATTGCTCTTCAGTATTGTGGAGAGGTTCTTGACAGCAGACGTTCCCAATGAAATTGTCTTGTGATTTCCTGGTTGCTAGTACTAAAAGTGTTGATTGTGAAGCCAAGCAAACTAAAGCTGATAACAATCATAATCTTTTCACTGCCTATTAGATCGATTACATCTGTGGAAAGAACCGCTGGAGAAGCTCAATATCAGCTGTGAAAACTAGGCCAGGAGCTGACTGTGGAACAGACCACTAACTACTCATATGCAAATTCAAGCTGAAGCTGAGGAAAATTAAATCAAATCCAAGGCAACCAAAATATGACTTTGAGTCTATCCCA
>NW_006399814.1:14531353-14538908 GCF_000299155.1 Elephantulus edwardii
ATTGAGAATACCATGGACTGCTAGGAAAACAAACAGATTTCTCCTGGAAAGAGTTAAACCGGGTGGCTCCTTGGAGGCAAGGATTCTGAGGCTCTGTCTAACATACTTTGGTCATGTTGTGAGGAGAGACTGGTTCTTAGAGAGGTACATCATGCTTGGGAGGGTGGAGGGACGGCGCGGGAGAGGAAGGCCCTCTATGAGGTGGATTGATTCAGTGACTGGATAATTGGGATGGGAGTGTCAGAGACAGTGCGATTGGCACAGGATAGAGCCGAGTTTAGGGCTGTTGTACATAGGGTCGCTATGAGTCTCAAGCGACTCGACGGCACATAACAACAACAACAATCATAATGCTGTCAATCAGTCCAGTGGTGAGAATCTTTATTCTGTTGATGTTGAGCTTCAATCCATATTGAAGGCTGCAGTTCTTGACCTTGCAGAGCAGGAAGCACTTCAGTCAGCAGGAAGTCCTCCTCAGTTTCAGCAAGTAGAGTTGTATTATCTGCATAACAGAGGTTGTCGATGAGTCTCCCTCCAACCCTGATGCCATATTCCTCCTCCAAGAGCCCAGCCTCCTGAAAATGTGCTGTGATAGGACAATTCCCTGGCATACACCTTTTCCAATTTTGAACCATGCAATGTTTCGTTACTCTGTTCTGAAGACTGATTGCCGCTTGGTCCAAGTACAGGTTTTGCATAAACATGATCAAATGTTCTGGAATGCTCATTCCTCTCAGAGTCAGCCACAGTTTGCTGTGATCCACACAGCCTTTGCATAGTCAATAAAACACAGATAGACACTCTGGTATAACAGGGTCCAGCCTCGTTATATCTAACAGTTCCGCCGAGAGAAGGGACGAGGATTAAAAATGAAGACACAGAGAGGCTACCAGCTGCTGGCAGATAGCAAAGTTTATTATTGAACTCCTTTCTTATATTATTTCTGCAGTGAACAGAAAAATAACTCAGCTTCAAGGCCAACAATACATTTGTTCTGATTTATGAACCACCTGCTAGCAAGGCTTCCAATTATCAAGCAAGACCATCAGAATAGAAGTATAAACAGAGTCTTTGGCGAGGGACATTCCATTGTCCACATCCTTGCTTAGTCCAAGGGTTCAAGGAACTGTTAAACTTGTATCTGTTTCCCTTCAAACATCAAACCACAATGATGAACAGTTCTGCACTTTTGAACCTGGCATAAAATGGCTGCAGTATGGCTTACTACACTCGTACTCCCTGCTTTCTGCCAAGATCCATCTATCATCAGTTATAATATTTCTAGTACCATGGCCTCTTCTAAACCCAGCCTGCACATCTGGAAGTTCTCTGTTGATGTGCTATCCCAGCCATTTTTTATACTTTTCAGTAGAATCTTGCTTGTATGTGATATTAGTGACATTGTTCAATAATTTCCACATTTTGTTGGGGCTAGGTGGTTGTCCTCCAGATTTCTTAGGACAACCTGGTGAATGAGCCCATAGCAGCATCTCTTTGTTGAAAATTGTCAATTTGTTTGTCATCAATTCCTGGGGCCTTGTTTTTTTGTCAATTCCTTCAGAGCAGCTTGAACTTCTTCCTTCATCACCACAGGTTCTTGCCTCATATGTTGTTTCATGAACTCCTGTGTCAGCCAATTCTTTTTGGTACAGTGACTGTGTATACTCCTTCCATCTTCTTTTAATACTTCCTGGATGGACTGCCAAAATATGTCTGTCTTGGAGGCAAGGATATTGAAACTTTGCTTGGTTTCACTAGATTTCAGATATTTGGGCAGGTTTTTAGGAGGGGTCAGTTCTTGTAAAAAAATATAATACTTCAAAAGTTAAAAGATCATTCAAAGAAAGTAAGACCCTCAGGATCTGGATCAATATGACATTAATCATGGGCCTCAGCAAGGTAGAAATCTTGAAGATGGCACAGGATAGCACAAGGTGCAGGTCTATTGTTCACTGGGTTGCTGAGTCATAGTGGACACGATGGCACCTAACAATAGTCTTTCAGTTAATGAGGAGAGTTCTATTGAATTTATTTTTTTCTTTGTTTACTTTCAGGCCTGTTTCCTGCTTTGTTTTTGTATATATAAATCCTGTAGTTCCAGAATGTTCTTCCCTGCCTCATTCACGAAATACAGATACTTAGCACTCAAAACTCACTTCAGCCTTGACTGTAGATATCTTTGATCTTCTTTAAAACCACCCATATGCACAAAAACCAACTCTAGGTGGATCATGGACCTAGGACTAAAACCAAGGACGTCATTAAAGAAAAGCTTTGAAGAACTCTAGACATCCCAATGCACAACATAAACAGTCTTCCAAGTATCATGAAAAATCTACAACCAGGAGAAGATAAAATAGATGAATGAGACATTCTAAGAATCAAATTCCTATGCACATCCAAAAACTTCTCCAAGAGGTAAAAATGGAAGTCACAGACTGGGAAAAAGTATTTGGTAATGATGTGTCAAATAAAGGACTTAAATCTAGAATTTATAAAATACTTGAGCACCACAAGAAAAAAAAAGGTAAACAATCCAATTGAGAAATGGGCACAGGATATGAACAGACACTTCACCAAAGAAGACATTCAGATGGCTAACAAGCACATGAAGAAATGTTCAAAATCCCTAGCTCTAAGAGAGATGTAAATCAAAACAACTATGAGATATCACCTCACCCCAGTAAGAATAGCAAAATTTAATAAAACTACAAATCTCAAATGCTGGTAAGATTGTGGAGAAACTGGAATCCTTATTCTCTGTTGGAGTGTAAAACGGTGCAATCACTATTGAAGGCTGTATGGCGCTTTCTTTAAAAAATTGCAAATAGAAATACCATTTGACCCAGCAATTCCACCACTGGGAATATACCCTAAAGAAACCGTAACTGTCACCTGGGCAGATATATGCACACCCATGTTTACTGCTGCTTTGTTTACAATAGCAAAGAGTTGGAAGCAACCTAAGAGCCCATCAACAAACGAAGCTGTGGTATATGCACACAATGGAATACAATGCTTCATTGAAAAACAAGGAACTCATTCAATACTATTCAAAATGGGTTACCCTGGAGGACTTTATGCTGAGTGAAATATCTCAGTCACAAAAAGACAAATACTGCATGGTGCCACTGTTGTAGAATGGGACTGACATCAGGGTTGTGGTGAGACTGAGAAAAAACGGATAAATGATGTATACTGCATTGAAACAGATGAGGGAGAGAACGGCTTAAAAGCGATATATGATTATGGTCATCATGACAAGAGTCCAGAATGAAGGCTACATAGTGGAGTGTAGTGGGGAGGGAGGGGGGGAGATTGTATACCAATGAATTAATTTTACTTTTCAAAGAGAAGAGCGAACTGGGGGAGAGGGGTGGGCAGAGAGAAAAATGCAACAATGAATGAATGGAAATCCAAAGCCTCTGTAAACGTTCATTAAAATTAATAAAATAAAATTCAAAATAAAACAACAAAACCCACACACACACAAAGCAAATACTTGGCGTCAAACCCAAGCGCAGCAACTTCAAGTTGCGGGAGACGCGTGCGTGGCCCCGCCCACACCGGCTGCCCCAAGGCCCAAAGTCCCCGCCCCTCGGAAGAGTTTCCCAAAACCCAGCGCGGCAGTGCCGAAGCGTTCCAAGATGGCGACTCCCATGCATCGCCTCATAGCTCGGAGGCAGGCGTAAGTAAGGGCCCCAGTTGGACTTCAGTGCGGGCTGGAAGCGGGAGGTACGCATCAACTGGAGGATGAGCAGGAGCTGGGATGTGGGGACGAGCAGTGGGAGACCCTTCCTGTAACACGTCGCCAATGTCCGAAGATATCGGGCCCAAGCATTAAGTTTGGTGCTCCGGGGCTCTTGATATCCCCGAGGACGATGTGCAGGTATGGGCCGTGGGGCGCCACTGAGGTGCGTCTGAGGAGAGCAGCTGTCTTTGTTTTCTCTGGAGAGGACGCCCAGAAGTTGGTCATTAAGTGGTTTCCTGACCGAGAGTGTGCCCTGTTCACTCACTCAGGCACCCATCCCTCGCCGGACCAAGGGAGGCCCCAGCGCGGGGTTCGAGACTTCGACCTTACGCAGAGATAAACCTTAAGCTCCCTGGGCTGCCTCTGCCCAGATAGCCGACTTCAGCGCCCGCCAACTTTTTCCCCACCTTATCCCGCTTTCTGTCTTTCATTTTCTCCGGTAACAGTACTGGCTCTGTACTAGCATCTAAATAGAAAGGAAAAAAAGATAGAATCCACCTTTCAGAGAGCTTAGATTCTAGATCTGCAAACAGTCGTCAAACCAGACTAATTTACTAAATGCAGTTAGCGATAAGAGCTTTCAAAGAGAGAAGGTGCGGTGGAAGGAGTGGTGTAATGGTTAGGTGCTGCGCTGCTAGCCAAAGAAGTGACCCACTGCTTTTGTAAAGATTTACAGCCTTGGTTGCTTTGTGGAGTAGTCCGCTCTGTCCTATGTTGTTGTCTTAAAGAGTAGGAATCCACTTAGTGGGAAAGGATAAAGTGTGATACCACAAATGAAAAGGCCGCTTAAGTTTTCCTGGACTGAAAAAAAACAACAACCAACTCTTAGCTAACCCTCGAGTGGGTTTTCAGAAACAGTAAATTCTGTTGGTAGTGGGGGAGGAGAGGCCCATCTTTTGCCTGTGGAGCAGCTGTTATGTTCCCTCCAGTCGTCTGTAACTCTGTGCACTCCAGCTCTGAACCCTGCTTTTATCCTGAGCCAGTCTGACTCCACACATCTAATCCCATTACCCCAGCTAACCTGTCAAACTGTCTCATCTGGACTTTTCCTCTCCTGTTCTGACCCTCCACCCTTCCAGGCATGATGTCCTTCTCCAAGGACTGGTCCTACCTGGCCACATACCCGAAGTATGTGAGATGGAGCCTCAAAATCCTTGTCTCCAAAGAGGAACTTGGTTTCACCTTTTCCAAGACAAACTTACTTGTTTCCTGGCTGTCCATGGTATGCTCAGTACTCTTCAGCACTTCCCTGCCTTTTGGTTGATAGTGCAATTCCTTAGCCAGTAGGCCCCAGAACAAGCATCTCTTAAAAGGTGGCATTTGGACAAAAGTAGTAAGGGTGGAAAAGCAGCAAGTTGTGACAAGATTTTAGAACGAGCATCAAAACTGCCTAATTTCTTTGAAGCTGCATAGAACTTAATTTTAAGAATTGGGAAAAAAAGCCATTCATTGTAGCTAATGAACAAGAGTTGGATTTAAACACTGACAAAGGAGATTAATCAGAACTGGCTTTGACAAGCACTATGGCAATTGGACAATTAAAACAGACATTCGGGTGGGGGAGGGGAAGAAGAACGAACTGGGGAGGAGGGTAGAGAAAACAGTGCAACAATGAATGAATGAGAACCCAAAATCTCTGTAAATGTTCATTAAAATGAATAAAATTTAATAATAATTAAAAAAAAGAGTTGGATTTAGAAGAGGTCGTGACACTAGAGACATTATTGCTAATGTCAGATGGATCTTGGCTAAAAGCAAGGAGTACTAGAGGAATGTCTGTCTGTGTTTCATTGACTATGCAAAACCATTTGACTGTGGATCACAACAAATTGAGGCTAACTTTGAGGAAAATAGGAATCCCAGAGCACTTGATTGTGCTTATGCGAAACCTATACTTGGACCAGGAGGTATTCCTCAGGATAGAGCAGATAAATACTGCATGGTTTAAAATCAGGAAGGGAGTAGGTCAGGGATGCATTCTGTCTCCATACCTTTTCACTCTATGTGCAGAACAGATCACTTGGGAGGCTGGGCTTTACGAGGAGAAATGTTTCATCTGAATTGGACGAAGACTCATCAACAGCCAATGTTATGCAGATGACAGGACGTTGCTTGCTGAAACTGAGGAGGAACTGAAGCTGCAGAAGGTCAAGGCCTGTAGTCTTCAAAACGAAGACTAATTTCAACATTAAGACAAAGATTCTCACCACTGGGCCAATTGGCAGCACCATGACAGCTGGAGAAGAAATTGAGGTTGTTAACAATTAAAGCTTGCTCGGCTCTACAATCAGCACTCTTGGCACCAACAGTCAGGAAATCAAAAGACAAATTGCAGTGGGAAAATCTGCTGTCAGGGACCTCTGCAGAGTACTGAAAAACAGTGATGTCAGTCTAGAGACTAAGGTGCGCCTGATCCAGGCCACGGTCTTCACAGTTACTTGCCATACATCAGAGAGCTGGACAGTGACTAAGGATGGCAGAAGAACACTCTATGACTGCAAATTGTGAGATGCTGGAGAAGTCTTGAACATACCGTGGGCTGCCAAGAAAAACAAATAGGTCTCTCTTAGAGAGGGTGAAACCAAGTTTTGGATTCACGAGGCTTTTGAAGCTCCATCTCATATACTTTGGGCACATGGCCAGGAGAGACCAATCCTTTGAGAAGGACATCATGGTAGGAAGGGTGAAGGGACAATGCAGGTGAGGGAGACCCCGGATGAGATGGATTGATAAAGTAAGGCAACGCGGATCAGTGTGTCAGATTTAGTGAGACTGCCTCAGGACAGGGCAGGCCTAGAGCAGCTGTACATAGTGTTGCTATGAGTCACAGGCAACCTGACGGCACATAACAGTAACAAAGAGCAAGAGAATGGCATAAGCTGAGATAACAGCAGTTTATGACTGACATAATGCAGAAGCCATCCCAGATGTCTCTTTCTTGTAAAACCTACCAACATATACATGCAAACAACATCCACTGTTTCATTTCATGCCTTCACTGACTACACATCTATAATGTAGAAGCCACCAATATATTTATTTTCATATATTTCTAATTCTTTTTTTCCAAAGCCTTTTCTTTCTCTTTTCTCCTCCATCTGACTCTTAATATAAGTGCTAAATGATGTCACCAGGGTCCCATATTTCCCTTGCTTTCAGGTTTGTTATTTTTGAGTATTGACTGCACTATTTAAGGTCTCTTATATCCTTTCAAATAAGGCAAACTTTGTATTTTAATGCTCTATATTAGATTATATGTCCAGCCCTGATCTATAATTTTGTTATAACCCTGATTGATTGATGTAGGTTAAATTCTCCTTCGAGCACAATTGACCTTTTTACCATAAACCCATGAGTTGCTGTGGTGATTTTTGTGTGTAACAGGGATCCTAACCTAAAGGTCAGCTGTTCAAGTCTACCAGCTGCTCTGAGCAAAAAAGAAGGTCAGTCCAGACAGAGTCTTGGAAACCTGGTGGATGGTTACTAAGTCGATTGAGTTCGTTGGGACGGGTTTGAGTTTCAAGGATGAGCTAAGTGAGTAGATCAGAATTGGTAAATGAATGCAAGATTGGCAAAACCATCCAGTGTCTCCTATAAACATGAAGTGAAAAGACTTTTAGTGTCAAAACGACCGTTTGTTGTTTAACAAGTATCAGAAAGGTTAGTTTAGCGAAGATTGTTTTGAAACATGAATTATACAGAGGTAGAAAACATCATACCTTTAAGGAGCTTCTTGTCTTATTGGGAAGAAAATATATGTTATGTTTATGGAGAGAAAAGGCTTTACCTGTTTTCCCTCCTTGG
>NW_006399814.1:14539008-14578523 GCF_000299155.1 Elephantulus edwardii
GGTGGAGGGACAGTGCAGGAGAAGAAGACCCCAGATCGGATGAAAAGATACAGTAACTGGGGTAATAGGGGTATATTTATATATATTTTTATTTATATTTATAATTTTTTTATATTTGTCAAAATTTTATGTATAAAGAACATTATCATTTTCATTCTAACAAGTTTAAAACTTTTAGTTATGAGAAGAAAATAATTTTAATTAAGAAACTGGATTTATACCAAAAAAGGAGTAAGAGAAAAGATAACTTTTAATTCCCTTTCAGTGGTTTGTTTTGTTTGAAGTGTTCTGTAATAATTTCAAATCTGTCAAAAGCTTATGTTTATCTGTGAAGAAAGAAATATTCATGAAGCCAAACCCTGCTTCCTTCTAACTTTTCTGCTTTTAACGCACTTAATTAAAACCTCATGTGTTTGCCAAATGAATTGCCATCAAATTTGGCTTCCATTTTCTTGGCTTTTGTATCAGTTTTCTAGACAGTAGTGTCATACTTACCTTTATATTTATATTTGATAAATATCATTTTGGTAGACTTGACCCACTATTCCAGCCTGTCAAGACCTTTTTGGATTCTGGTTCAGTTTTTAAAAAACTAGTAATCCCTCTCAGTTTGCATCTCTGCAGATTTGCTAAATATGTATAATCTAGTGTGATTGTTCCAGCTAAAACTTAGAGTACAATGCTCCTTAGTGCAGTAAAAGTGAGCATCTTTGTCTTCTTTCCATGGATTTTTATAAATGTCTTATTATAATGTTGAAGAATTTTCCATTTTAGTTTTTATCATCAAACAGTATTGGATTTTGTCAGATTGCTTTACTGTAACAACTGATACTTTACTATAACAACTGATATTTTACTATAACAACTGATACTTTAATACATTGAGATTTACCATCTGAGCCTTTACATTAAAAAAAGTATATTGACCTTTTTAAACTCACTAATTGTAGTAATTTAAAATATTTTATTTGTAGATTGTGTTGGATGTGCCATGTACTTAATAGTATAGTATCAATAAGGATGATAGTTTTATTTCTTCCTTGCCAATTTTCTCACATTTTTCTCTCTCTCCTACATCTAAATGTCAATGGTTGAAATTTTTTTAACCATGTTGCTAGATGACTAGAAGCTGGTTTTATGAAAATTTTGGCCTACTTCTGGAGTATAGCTCTTTAGAATTCTAATTCTAAACACTAAAGCTTGTCTTCCACCTTAATAATAAGTGACCTTTAGATCCTATCCATGAACAGATTTCCTCAGGGCAAGACTTAAGTGCAGGACTGATTTTGACCTTCTGTATCTTAGGTTGGTTATCCAGCACCCTTCATTACTGCTCTCATACTTCAGTACATTTTTAAAAGCATGTCAACCTTTTTTCCTAGTTCTAAACTCAAGGGTTGGTCCCAATTACCTAGTCTACCATTGTTGTTATTATTATGTACTGTCAAGTTGGAATCAACTCATAGCTAACCCTCTTGTGGAGCTCTGGAAGCTTAGTGGTAAGAAGCTGTATTGCCTACTTGAAGGAACAGAGTTCGAATCCATCAGCTGTTCCACATTATAGGAAGATGAATAATCTCTTCCCATGTGATTTACTGCCTCTGAAAAACCCCTTGAGGTCAGCTATATGTTAGTTCTAACTTAGTGATACACAGCAACAAATTGCATTGGAGGGCATTGCTCATCTTTATTTTATAGAGCTGCTGGTAGATTAGAATTTCATGCCTTTGGGTTGGCAACACAACTTATTATCACTAAGTCACTAGCAGATGGTCCTACTGGAATGAAATTGAAGAGCTGAGATTTAAATTCACTTCTGTCTAACTCTTAAAGTCCTAATAATCTACCGTACTGTAATTGTGGATGAGTTGGAACTATAACTGCCCTTCAGTGGCTTTCCAAGGCTGTAAATGACATAGGAAATTTTCTCTTTCTGCCTCAGAGTGACTAGTGAATTTCACCTGCCAGAGAGGCACTGCCTTTTTGATAGCAGCACAACTCCCAATGGACTCTACTACAAAAGCTCTTTACTACCCTACTATTATATGATTAGATCTAAATATAATAATGTTCTAATACATTTTGAGTTAGGCCTTAAAAATAACTATCATCTTTTGTTTTGGTTGTTGATACTGTGTTTTGTATTATTTATGCTTTTCAGAGCAGATAATATAAACATTTTATACTTTATATTCTTTTACTATATAGGGAGGCAAATAAGCAACATGTTAGATGTCAGAAATGCTTAGAATTTGGACACTGGACTTACGAATGTACAGGAAAAAGGAAATACCTACACAGACCTTCAAGAACAGTAGAACTAAAGAAAGCTTTGAAGGAAAAAGAAAACAGATTATTGTTGCAACAAAGGTAAGTTTACATGTAGTCTCCAAAGGACTATTGTTTTTTCTTTTTATAGAATTTGCTGTGGGACTAAATGTCTCATGGTAGTTTTCCAGATTTCAATTATGATACTAGCTAATGTCTAATAAGTGTACCTCACATCTCTACTATTAAAGTTAATACTGTTATTATCTCAGTTTTACATGTGAAGAAATTGACATGCAGGGAACCTGCATAGCTTGCCGAGTGTTACGTAACTAATAAGTGAAAAGTTAGCTTTAAACCAATCGGTTTGCTTTATCACCTTAACTATCAATGAAATGACAACAAAATCCTATGAGGTAGATGGCATCAGCTGTTATGGAAAGTTTTCAAGATATGGTAAGTGTTAAAACGAGAGAGAGCAGTATATTTGATATGTTATTATTGTGATGGGGGGAGGATGTGTGCTGATATTTGGATATATAAATAATGATTTGAGTTCCAATTTAAAGAAACACTATGTGCAATAGAACAAAAACACTGCCTAATTCTACCCGCTCCTCATAGTTGTCTCTGCATGAATCCGTATTACAGTCACTGTGTCAGTCCATCTCCTTGAGGATCTTCCTCTTTTTTGCTGAACCTCTATTTTATCAAGCATAATGTCTTTCGGAGACCAGTACCTACAGATAATAATTGTGCTGCAAACCCAAAGACAGGTGGTTCAAACCCACCAGCTGTTCCATGGACAAAAGATAGGTTGTCCTCTTGGGCAGTATATAACCTCTGAAAACCCACTAGAGAGTTGGTTCCAACTTGACAGCAATGAGTTGAGTTATTTGAGTTGTGTTTCTTCCAAAACAGATTTTTTTTTTTTTCAAATTCTGGAAGTCTATGGTCTATTTAATATTCTACATCAACACCTGATTCAAAGTCATCAGTTCTTTTTCTGGTCTTCCTTATTCATTGTCCAGCTTTACCTGCATATGAAACAATGGAAAATACCACTGTCACTGCACTCACTCACACAAACACCTTGCAGTCCAGAGAACAGAAAAATATCTTCTAACTGAACAAAAAAGCATACAGTTTCAAATCAAGTCCACCAGTGAAATGTTAAAGTGGACCCCCCCTTCCCTTTCATCTCAGTTCCCCTGCTCAGCATGAAGCAACCAGAGAGTCTGCGTCCCTATTCCCAAATGGGGTACCTACAAATAAAAAAGACAAGCTCTTTGTTTAAAAACAAAACAAAAAAAACTTGGTCACTATTGGGCTATGCCCACCATTACCCTGTCTTTCCTGGTCCCTGCCGGATCTTTTTCATTTCCTTTACCCACTCCCTCCACCCACCAAATTGTGCAACCCTGTGATTTCATCCAAACTAGCCTCACAATTCTGATCCTACCCCTTACCCCCTTGGACCGCTATACATGGTTTGTTTTTATTTTCCAATAAATATTTAAAAAAAAAAACCCAGTGGAAAATAGCATGATTTCACTCAGGCTCACCATTGTCATAAAAAATAACATCTTTGTCTTTGAGCATTTTAAAGTGATCTTTTGCAGATTTGCCCAATATAATATATCCTTTGACTTCTTGACTGTTGCTCCCCTGGAGCAGCACAATGGTTGGTTTAAATCTTAACTCGTCATGGACAGTGGACTTAGGAATGTACGGAAAAAAGAAAATGACAACAATATCCTATGAGGTAGATGTTACCAGCTATTGTGGAAAGTTTCCAAGATATGTTAAATGTAAAAACATGATAAAGAGCAGTATATTTGTTATGCCATTAGAGGTGGGGAGAGTATGCTGATTGTGGGTCCAAGTAGTATGAATTCCTTAACAACTTCAATCTTGTCTCTGTTTATCATGATCCAGTCCTTGTTTATTGGTCCAGTTGTGAGGATTTTTTGTTGTCTTCGTGTTGAAATATAATCCATACTGAAGACTGTCGTCTTTTATCTTCATTAGAAAGTGCTTCACATCTTCATTTCCAGCAGGCAAGATTGTGTCAGCTGCTTATCAGATTGTTAATGAGTCTTTCTCCAATATTGATGCTGCATCATCCTCAAGTGGTGCAATTTCTTGGGTTATTTATTCAGCATACCAAATGAATAAGAATGGTGAATAGAGATAAATCTGACACACCCCTTTCCTGATTTGAAGCTATGCTATATCCCTTGGTTCTGTTGAATAACTGCTTCATGCTCTGTGTACACATTTTGAATGGGTACAAATAAGTGTTCTTAAATTCCTGTTCTTCTCAGTGTTATTCATTGTTTGTTATGATCTACACAGTCAAGTGCTTTGTCAATAAAACACATAAACATCTTTCTAGTATTCTACAATGCCAAGTGTGTTCTTTTGGTTTTCTCCAGGTCTTTGCATATTTTATTAAAATACTTTGCCTTCTGGAACTACCCATTGAAATCTGTTCATCTCTCAGACATTTCTTCTTTTCACTTTCACTTCTCTACATCCTAAAGCAAGTTGAAACTTGCCTTCTGACATCTGCTTAGGTCTTTCCTTTCTTTCCTGTCTTTTTACTGACCTTCTGCCTAATGACTTCGTGTATGAAGGCCTTGATACCACCCCACAGCTTGACTGGGCCTTAGTTATTATTTTGGTTTATTCTTAGATGGTCTCCAAATTTAGGTGGGATATATTCAAGGTTATATTTTTAATCTTATAGGCTTGCTTACTTTTATTCTGCTTTAACTTGAACTTGCATATTGTACCTGGTGGTCTGTTAGCTACTGGTCTGACCATTTATATTGAGCTTCTCCATTTTCTCTTTGCACAGTTGTAATCAGTTTGATTCCTGTGTATTCCATTCTTTGAGTATGTGTATAGTTGCTGCTTCTGATGAGAAAAGTATTTGCAATGAATAAATCATTTGGTCTTGCAAAATTCTATCATGAGATCTTTGGCATTGTTTGCATCACCAACACCGTGTTTTCCACCTGTGACTCCTTCATTGTTTCTAACTTTTTATTCCAGTTACCAGTATCAGTGCATCTTGATTGCTTGTTTGATCAATTACAAGCAGGAGTTGATTAAAATCTTCCATTTCTTAAGCTTTACTATTAGTGATTAGTATAAAAATTTGAATGATAAATTAATCTTTCTTCTAATCAACATTGTACTTAGGATAAATCTTGAAATGCTCTTTTTTACTTTGTCATTCCCAGAGTAATAGACCATATGATTATGTGAATCAAAATAGCCAACATCTGTCTATTTCACTTATAAAGTGAAACCTGTATAAGATCTTGATTGTTATATATTTGGGATGTTCTGGTTTGAGGTTTGGGGTTTTTTGTTTGTTTGTTTTATAACTTCCAGGTTTCCCAGCATCATATTTGTATATTCCACATTCCAATTATTATGTTCAGAGCTATTTCTTCTTTCTTAAAATTGTGCCACAGCAGAATATTATTATGGCTGACATTGGGAAGAATGAGAATTTCAGGACCCTTAATTGTGCTCATGTAAAAACCTATAGTTAGACCAAGTAGCTGTCATCCAAACAGAGCAAGGGAACATTGCATGATTTAAAGTCAAAGAAGGTGCTTTACCCTCAACCAGGTGGATTGACACTGTGAGTGCTGTAGTGGGCTCTTGTGTGTCAGGAATTGTGAGGATGGTGCAGGATAGAACAAGGTTCAGATCTTTTGTTCATAGGGTCGCTATGAATCATTCTCAACTCGATGGCACCTAACAACAACTAACAATCAATCTGTGTGTCAAGCAAATCATTTAAGAGGCTAGACTTTATGAAGTGTGTGGCATCAGGATCAAAGAAAGACTCATCAACAGCCTGTATTATGCAGATGATACAGCCTTGGTTGCCACAAGCAAAAAGGACTGACAACACTTGCTGCATAAGATGAAAGCCTACAGCCTTCAATATTGGTTAATCTCAACATCAAGAAGACAGAAATCCTCACCACTGGCCAATAAGCAGCATCATGATAGATACAGAAAAGTTTGAAGTTGTCAATGATTTCATCCATAATCAACACCCTTGGTCGAGCAGTCAAGAAATCATAAGATTAATTGGGTAAATATGCTGTGAAAGGCCTTTCTGGGGTGTTAAAGAGCAAGGATGTCAGCATAAAGATTAACGTGTGCTTGATTCAGGCCGTGGTTTTGCAATTACTTATTATACATCTAAAAGTTAGACAGTGACTAAGGATGACAGAAAAAGAATTGATGCATTTGAATTGTAGTATTGGAGAATAGTACTGAAAAGCCAATGGACTGCCAAGAGAACAAATTATTATATCTTTAAAAAGTGCAGCCAGGATGCTCCTTAGAGGCAAGGATGGTGAATCATCGTCCCACATATTTTGGACATGTTGTTAGGAGAGGTTCGTACTTGGAGGGGGACATTGAGCTTGGAAATGTGGAGGGTCAGTGAAAGAGAGAACAACATTCAAAGAGGTGAATTTACACAGTGGCTGTCACAATGGGCTCAGGAATGTCAGATAATGAGGCCCCGGATAGGGCAAGCTTCAGATCATTAGGTGTTATAGTCAGTTCAACAGCACCTAACAACAACAACAGCAATAATTAAGTTTTAGGGAGTTCTTGTGGTCTAATCTGTAGGGACTTGTGCTGCTAAAGATGGTTTAAATCTGCCATCAGTTCCAAGTGAGAAAGATGGGCAGTCTCCTCCCATTTGATTTACCGCCTTACCTAATGGAGGGTCAGCTAGAAGTTGTTTTCTACTCAGTGGCAGTAAGTTTAAGTTCTAAATTAAAAGGAAATGAAATTGATATATTTGCTGTAGTAGTAATATAACTGGACTTTTATAAAAATGGTGTGTTTTAAGAAGGTTTGCACATCAACTTAAGTTCCCGTTCGGTAATTTCTACACACATTCTTCAGTAAAATTGGTTATATTCTTCACAATTAGTGATCACTCTTACTATTTCAGTTGTAGTTGTTCCATTTCCATTAATCTAGTTTCCCTCCCTTTATACATTATCATTTTTGTTTTAAAGGGACTGTTGACTATTTTACATAATTGATTTTTTTTTACACAATTGATTTTAAGAATGGATGATAAAATCTGTCTTAAGTACTAGAAAAAATTGTGTTTACCTTATCAGCCTACAGTAGAAAACATTCTTGGTCAGAGCAAATACTGTTCTCTAAGTACATGTTATAAAAGGCAAAGTGTTTTTCCTGTGTGAAACCTTTTTGGGGATAGCTGAGGAGTTGTGTAGAATTACTATTAACAGGAACATTTTCGTTTTGTGTTTATCAGCATTGCAGAAGCTAATGTAGAAAGAAAGACCAAGAAAAAAAGGTATGTTTGCATCAGATGTGTGATATAGATAATATGTGATAGTAATTGAAAGGGGAGGGAAGAATTATTTAAAAATAATAGTTACAAGATTCAAATCTCGGGTCTCTTAATCAAGTAATGATTATCCTTTTTTCTTATGATTTCTGTCTAGAATTTATTACCTCCACTTCTTCAACTTTCCATAGTCTTTATAGCTCAAAATAGTAAAATGTCTTGGCTCAAAATAGGAAATGTTACTATATTGGTTAAGAAATTGTTGGCGAACTATATCTAATCTAAAGTAATTAAAAGAAAGACTTAACATTTTATGTAAGGTTTAAAAATACTACAGTTGTTCCAGTGCAGTTTTATTCTTAATATTATTCCCTGTGGAACATAATACAGTAGGTGCATTTATCTTGAACTCTATCCACAAGGGCCAAATTGCTGAAGTAACAAACACTCCTTGTAAAGGTAGGGAAAGTTTATAGCATTAAGCCAATTCCCAAAACCTCCAGCCTAGGAATAGCATGCTACTGAAGCTTCAGTGAATATATGTATATGTGTATTTGAATAGTTTCTTTTAAACATTCAGTCAAATGTTAACTCCCCATGCTTGTAACTCTTAATCGACTGATAGGTCTAAGAGTGTCACTAGTTCCAGTAGCAGTAGCAGTGACAGTTCAGCTAGTGATTCTTCATCAGAGAGTGAGGAAACGTCTACCTCATCTTCATCGGAGGACAGTGACAGTGATTCATCATCTAGTTCTTCGTCTTCAGCCTCTTCCACAAGCTCTTCCTCCTCCTCTGATTCAGACTCAGACTCCAGTTCCTCCAGTAGCAGCAGCACCAGTTCGGAGAGCAGTTCTGAGGAGGAACCACCAAAGAAGAAGAAAAAGAAGTAGAATTGTTCCATCCATATTGGAATGTTGAACTATAGACATTAAAGTGATTCTCCAAAGAGAATTTTGAAATTGTTTAAGGCCAAATATATTAATTGGTCAACATTTCTAAAGTTCAAAGTTTCTAAATGTTTTACATTGTAAGAGCATTAAGAATGGATTGTATATACAAAGACTTCTTTATTTTAAAAGGGAGTTTTGTTTTGCTTTTTTATGTTTAAAATGTATCTGTAAAATTTAATCAGAGCTGAAATCTAGTAAATCTGTTTTTGTAAGGAAACATCTTTTCTCCCTATAAATTAAATGCCATACTTTGTTGTATGTTAATGGTATGTATCTATCTGGTTTTTTTGGATAAAATACAAGAATATCTGATGGCAGATGTCTAATGTTTTTTGGCTGTGTGTTGTATATAGAACTTCATAGAGATTTACTATAAGGTCATCTGTTTTCCTACTGTTAATAAATGTACTCTATTTTTATGTGAATGTTCAAAAAGTTTTTCTGACTTCTTATTCTAAATCAAAAAATTGAAAGGACTTAATATGTTTATACCTTTTTAAAGGTATAAATCAAGTGACTGTGTTACAGAATTTATTTTTCCTCCCTGATTTCTTGAATTCTTAGAGTTGCACTTTTCTGTGGAAAATCATTCTGAAAGAACCTAAAAAAGGGGCAAAGGTCTAAAAATCTCAGGAGTCTAATTTTATTACTGTTTGATACGTCCAATGTATTGGAAAAAAGAAAATAGCCATGTAAAAGGAGGAAGGTGATTTAAGAATCTCTGTAGCAACATGCTGTCAAAGGTACTATTCAAAGGGAAAAATAAGGTAGATGTTCAATGAGGTGGAGTGACACTAGTAATTTTAACAGTGGACTAGAGCTTGATAGAGATCATGCAGATTGTGCAGGATATGGCAAGACACAAGGTTGCCAGTTCATAAGGTCATTGTGAGTTGTAATCAATTCAATGGCACCTAATAACAACTTAAGAGAGGTTCCTTTGATTTTTGTTAAAGATAATTAGGACAGTGTTGGTTACTAATTATGAAAATTCTTTTTAAACTTTCATAAAGATTGTCTCTTGGCATTTTTTACAATTATTGTATGACTGTTTATATGGTAAGTGGTTACATATCACTGTCTACTGCATATATATGAGCAACTTAGATTAATATAACATAATTTATCTAATATAACATAGCCTATGCACAGTTGAAATCTAGCATGAAAGGTTAAAAATTAAATACTGCATTTTTTCTTAAATGTAGAATGATCTGTTGTAATGAGATTATTTGGTTTAATGTCACGTTTTGTGAAAAGCTTTTTTTGAGATAACATTTAAAAAATCTTGGTTTGGATTCAACATAGTAAAAGCTATGAAAGCTAGGTCTTTTTTTTATATTTTTATGACAGAGTAGTAGAAAATAACTTATGATGAATATGGGCTTCTAATGTAATGATTTAAGGAGCCTGTAATTACTTGTAAGATTTTCAGGCTATTATCAATTATTGTAAATAAACTCTCAACATCTTTTGAAAGGCTTCATGCAGAATTTATCAACTGACAGGTAAATTTAATAAATTACTAATCAAGCACATTTTACAATACTTGTTACTTTTGTAAGAATGGTGAAACTGTCTTACATGCTTTGGGCATGATGTCAGGAAGAACCAGTCCTTGGAAAAAGAAATCATTCTGGGAAAGGTTCATAGAGTTTTCAAGGCCCCTTATTTCAGAAGCAGTGGACGATCCTGCTTTTTGACTGTCTGCATCCAAGAGCTCTGTTAAAACCTGTCCACCATGGGTGATCCTGCTGGTATTTTACACTGGAAAACACTAAAAAATGAGAAACAGGTGCAAACATAAATTAGTAATCGGAATGTGGATGTATAAATTTAGGATAATTCAAAGTCATAAAAATGAAATAGTACACAAAATGTTTGGCAGTGTAGCATTAGTGAGTTGAGATGGACGGGTATTATCCAGTTTATATCAAATAGTCAAGTAATCTATTATGCTAAAAATGAAAAGTTGACAAGAATGGTGTTGGGTTCATACTAAAAAAGAACATTTCAAGATCTTTCCTGAAGTACAATGCTATGAATTAATAGGATGTTTTGTTAATATAGCTGTTACTCAAATACGTGCACCAACCACTAAAAGATTAAGAAATTTAAGATTTCTACTATTGCAATCTGAAATTGACCAAAGATGGAATCATGATGCATTAATAAGTATTGGTGTTAAGAAGGCAAAAGTTAGAAATGAGGAAGGACTGGCAGTCAGAAATTAGAATGAGTGACAGAAATGATACTGGAGATCAAATGATTGAATTTTGTGTGAGGAATGGATTATTCATTGCAAATACACATGGATTTCACCCCAGGACTCTATAGAAATAAAATTGAATTTATCTGTGACGGGAATCCTTGAAGAAGCTCACTATCAGTAGTTAAAAGCAGGCCAGGTGCTGAATTACGGGATAGACCATCAATTGTTAGTGTGTAGTTTCAAAAAACAAAAGCTTAAGAAAATGAAAATAAGTTCATAAGAACCAAAATACAACTGAGAATCTATCCCAACTGAGTTTAAAAATTATCTCAAGAATAGGTATGAGACACTGATCACTAATGATTGTAGACCCAGTGAGTGGTGGAATGATATCAGGGATATCGTTCATGAACAAAGCAATAGGTCATTTAAAGGCAGGGAGAAAGAAAAGACCATAATGGATATCAGAAGAGACTGAAAATTGCAATACAGCATCAAGAAGCCAAAACAAAGGGAAGAAATGGCAAAGTAAATGAGATGAACAGAAGATTTTGAAAGGCACCTCTAGAAGAAAAAGCAGTAGTTTAATGAAATATGCAGAAGAGCTGGAGTCAGAGAAACAAAAGAGAAGAACTTGATCAGCATTTCTTTTTTTTTAAAAAAATTAATTTTAACAAACATTTACAGAGATTTTGGATTTCCATTCATTCATTGCCGCACTTTTCTCCCTGCCCACCCCTCCCCACCAGTTCGCTCCCCTCTCCGAAAAGAAAGAAGAAAAAAATTCCTTCATTGGTATACAATTCCCCCACCCCTTCCCCCCCACCCTGAGTACACATCTCTATGCAATTTCTTAAGCTCAAAAAACAATTTCTTGGTGTCTGCCCCGGGGGCCACGGCCACCCACCTCCCACAATGGCTCTGAAGAGAATCTGCAAGGAATTGAGTGATGGGGCCCTCCAACACAGTGTTCAGCAGGTCCTGTTGGAGATGATATGTTCCATTGGGAAGCTACAAAAAATGGGACCAAATGACAGTGTCTATCAGGGTGGAGTATTTGGTTATTTCTCCACAGATTACCCCTTCAAACCACATAAGGTTGCATTTACGAGAATTTATCATCCAAATATTAACAGTAATGACAACATTTGTCTTGATATTCTATGGTTGCAGTGGTCTCCAGCACTATTTCAAAAGCAAGTACTCTTGTCCATCTGTTCTGTTGTGTGATCTCAATCCAGATGATCCTTTAGTGCCTGAGATTGCAGGGATCTACAAAACAGAAAAGTACAACAGAATAACTCATAAATGGACTAAAAATATGCAATGTAATTAAATTATTGGATAGCCTCTATAAATATAGGGAGCTCTGAAAGAGGGGGGGGGGAAAGGAACGCCTAAAATTCAAGTCTTGAGTTACAATACTGAAGGATTCTATGGGTAAAATACTGACTGGTGCAGGAAGCATCAGAAGAATACACAGAGTCACTGTAGCATAAAGAATTGGTAGACACTGAACCATCTCAAGAAGTATACAATGTACCAATAGTACTGGAGGTACTGAACAGATCTGCACTGAATATATTAGCAAAAAAAATAGACCTTATGAATTGATGGGATACCAATGATAGTGTTTCAACAAGCAGATGCAGCCCTGGAAGTGCTCAGTAGTCTATGCCAAGAAATTTGGAAGACAGCTCCCTGGCCAATTGACTGGAAGAGATCCACATTCCCATTTCCCAAGAAAGGTGATCAACAGACTGGAAATTATCAAACAATATGATTAATATCATATGCAAGTAAAACCTTACTGAAGATTATTCAAAATTGGCTGGAACATTATTACATTGGCAGAGAACTTCCAGAAATTCAAGCTGAATTCAGAAGAGGCCATGGCACCAGGGATATCATGGTTGATGTGAGATGGATCTTGGCTAAAAGCAAAAAATATCAGACAGATGTTTACTTGTTTTTTATTGACTAGGTAAAGGCATTTGGCTGTGTAGATCATAACAATTTTGTTCTGAATAAATTGGAAATTGTTGGAAGAATTATAAAAATAAAAGTTTATGTGTATACTTCACCCGGCTTCTTCTAACGTTACTACTTTCATGTTATTGTTGTTGTTGTTATGTGCCGTTGAGTCGCCTGTGACTTATAGTGACCCTATGTACAACAGCCCTAAACCCTGCTCTATCCTGTTCTAATCTTATTGTCTCTGACACACCTACCCCCATTACCCAAGTCATTGAATCAATCCATCTCATCAAGGGTCTTCCTCTCCTACACTGTCCCTCCACCATCCCAAGCATGACGTCCCTTTCCAAAGACTTATCCCTCCTTGCAACATGTACACAGTATGTCAGACTAAACTTCAGAATTCTTGCCTCCAAGGAGCAGCCTGGTTTAACCCTCTCCAGGATGAACCCTTAGCAGTCTGTGGTATATTCAATACTCTTCTCCAACACCACAGCTCAAAGGCATCAGTTCTCCTATCATCCCTCATCATTGTCCAGCTGTCTGATGCATAGCAAGTGATTGCAAAGATCATGACCTTAACAAGTGCACCTTAGCCTCCACACTGACATCATTGCTCTTCAGTACTTTGGAGAGGTCTCTGACAGCAGACATTCCCAGCACAATACGTCTTTTAATTTCCTGGCTGCTGGTGCCAAGAGTGTTGATTGTGGAGCCAAGCACAATAAAGCTGTTTACAATTTCAATCTCTGCCATTCGGCTCAGTGGTGAAAATCTTTGTTTTCTTGATATTGAGCTTCGATCCATAATGAAGGCTGCAGTTCTTGACCTTCTGCAGAAAGCGCTTCAGGTCCTCCTCAGTTTCAACAGGAAGGGTTGTGTCATCTGCATAACGCAGATAGTTGATGAGACTTCCTCCAGTCCTGATGCCACGTTTCTCCTCATAGAGCTCAGCCTCCTGGATAACCTGTTCTGCATACAGATTAAAAAGGTGTGGAAAAAGGTTACAACTCTGACATATACCCTTCCAAATTTTGAATCATGCAGCGTTCCCTTACTCTGTTCTGATGACTGCCTTCTGGTCTAAGTATAGGTTTTGCATAACCACGATCAAGTGTTCTGGGATTCCCATTCTTCTCAGACTTAACTACAGTTTGTTGTTCCACCCAAGCAAACGCCTTTGCATAGTCAATGAAACACAGACAATCCTCTGATACTCCCTGCTTTCAGCCAAGATCCATCTAACATTAGCTACAATATCCCTAGTACCACTATCTCTTCTAAACCCAGCCTGCACTTCTGGAAGTTTTCTGTTGTGCTTTGCTATTCCAGCAGTTTTTGGATAATCTTCAGCACAATCTTGCTTGTATGTAATGTTAATTGTATTGTTCAATAATTTCCATACTCTGTCAGATCATCTTTCTTTGAAATGGGAATATAGATATCTTCCAGTCAGTTGGCCAGGTGGTTGTCCTCCAGATTTCTTAGCACAACTTGGTGAGAACATCTAGGGTAGCATCTATTTGTTGAAATATAGCAATTGGTCTAGTGGCAAGAAGCTGCACTGCAATCCCAGGGGTGCGCGGTTCAAATCCACCAGATGCTTTGCTGGAGAAGGAGGGACAATCTCTTCCTGTACCAGTCAGATCCGATTTGATGGTACATACATAAAAATAATAATAAAGTAAAGTAATTAATAAATAAATTTTAAAATAAATCAATTGGTATACCGTCAATTCCTGAGGCCTTGATTTTTGCCAATTCTTTCAGAGCAGCTTGAATTTCTTCATCACCACAGCCTTTTGCTCATACATTGTTTCATGAAATTCTTCTGTGTCTAGCAATTTCTTTTGGTACAGTGATCCTGTAAACACTTTCCATCTGCAATCAAGATGCATTAATAATAATGGGTGGTGTTGTTGGTTGTCTTTGAGTCAAGCACTACTCATAGCGACTCTATAAACAAAGGGCCTGAAGCCCCTCTACAACTATCGACATTTATCAATGTTCATAGAGTTTCTGGAGGCGTGTTGTTTAGGAACTGGATGCCACTTCTGCTTCCAAACCTTCATAGTATGTTATTGTTATGTGCTGTTGAATTGCCCGCAATGCATAGCTGGAATTCAAAAGCTGGGAACAAAGAAGGATCAGTAGCTGGAAAACATGGACTTGGTGAGAGAAATGAAGTTGAAGATAGAATCATAGCATTTTGCACAACCAACCAATTATTCATTGCAAATACATTTTGTAAGAAACATAAACACAAGCTATACACATGGATTTCACCTGTTGGTATACATAGGAATCAGATTGATAACATCTGTGGAAAGAACTACTGCAGAAGCTCAGTATCGGCTGTGAAAATTAGGCCAGGTGCTGATTGTGGAACAGACCACAAACTACTCATGTGCAAGTTCAAGCTGAAGTTAAAGAACATTAAATCAAATCCATGGGAACCAAAATATGAACTAGAGTCTATTCCACCTGAATTTCAAAACCATCTCAGGAACAGGTTTGAGGCCTTGAGCACTAATGAGTGAAGACTAGATGAGTTATGGGAGGATATCAGGAATATCCAGGAAGAACGCGAAAGATCATTCATTACAAAGATAGATGAGGAAGAAAAGATCCAAGTGTATGTCAGAAGAGACTCTGAATATTGCACTAGAGCACCAAGAAGCCAAAGCAGAGGGAAGAAATCAAGATACTAAGGAGCTGAACATTTTATTTCAAATGGCAGCATGGGAAAACAAAGTAAAGTATTATTATAATGAAGTATGTAAAGATATGGAGTAAGAAAATCAAAGAGGCCAAACTCACTCATCATTTCTTAAGCTCAAGGAACTGAAGAACAAACTCAAGCCTTAAGTTGCAAAACTTAAGCATGCTTTGGGGCAGACTATTAAATGTTACATAACCAAAATCAGAATCAAGAAATGAGCATTTGATTTGTTGTGGTGGTTATTAGATGCATTTGAGTTAAGTACAACTCATAGGGACCCTATGAACGACAGATCTGAGCTCTGTCCTATCCTGTGCCATCCACACAATTTCCAAAACACTTGAGCCCATTGCCACAGTGACTGTGTCAATCCACCTAGTTAAGGGTCTTCCTTTCTTTCACTGCCCCTTCACCTTCCCACCAAGTATGATGCTGCTCTCCAAGGAACAGCTTCTCCTACCAACATGTCCAAAGTATGTGAGATGGAGTTTAACCATAGCTTTATTTGAATTATGCAGGTTTTTTCATTAGTTCTTTTTTTTTCTGTTCTAGCAGAGAAAGATCTCTAAACAGGAGAATCTTATTTATGATGTTAATCTATTCATTTCCTAAAGTTTTAAATAGTCCCTCAATCTCTCCTTGTCTTTCAGACCCTTATCTCCAAAGATTAATATTGGTCATTTATTTTGTCAAAATGAGGCCCTGGTGGCATAGACCATAGGGAGTTGGCTGATAACCCCAAAGTGGCACTTCTTGAGTGGTTCAAATCCACTAGCCACTCTGCAGAAGATAGACAGTCTCTTTACATGAGATTTAGTCTCCAAACCCTACTGTTATGAGTCAGTTCCAACTCAATGGCAATGGGTTAAATTTTGAGGGGTTTTTGTCTCTCGGTCTGTGTTCTGTTTTCTTATGATTGGACTGAGGTTATGCCTTTTTGAGAACTCTAGTGGTGTAGTCTGTAGGAAGCTGTGCTACTAATTCAAAGGCAGTGCCTATCTGCAGGTTCAAATACACCATGTGCTCAAAAAGAGAAAGATGGACAATTTCCACCCAGGCAATTTATAGCTTCCAAAAACCCAATGGAAGATCAGCTGAAAGTCCTTTCCTATTCTACAGCAATGAGTTTTGGTTTTGATCTTTATGTAAAGAATCGTTACCATATCTTCTCTTGTTGCTATTGATTATGACTTCTAGACACTCTGTGAACAGCAGGCCTGAGCCTTGCCTTATCCTGTGCCATCGTCACAATCTCCATCATGCTCAAGCCTTTTGTTATAGTTAATGTGTGAATCTATGTCCTTGAGGATGTTTCTCTTTCACTGACTTTGCATATTCCCCAGCAAAAAAAAGATGTCTTTTTCCAAGAATTGCCTCCTCCCGACTACATACTCAAAGTATGTGAGACCAAATTTCACCATCCATGCCGACTGCTCTTCCTCCAAGACAGATTTGCTTGTTCTTTTGGCAGTCCGTGAGATATTCAGTACTCTTCTCCAACACCACATCTCAAAGGTATCATTTAGTCTCACATTCATTTTCCAACATTTAGATGGAAAGGAAGCAATTGAAAAGACCTTAATCTTAATCTTGAAACTGAAATGCTTACTCTTTAGCAATTTAGTCCTTGCAGCAGATTTCCCCAATGCAACATATCTATTAATTTCTTGCTAAAGATTATGCAAAATAGCTAGAATAGTACATCGAGAAGTACTGGAAGTTCAAGCTGAGTTTAGAAACGGTTGTGATACTAGGGCTATCACTACTGATATCAGAAGGATCTTCACTGAAAACAAATTACCAGAAGAATGTCTATTAATATTTTAGCAACTATGCAAAGGCATTTGACTGTATGTATCACAATTTGTGTCTATACTGAGAAGATGGGAATTACAAAACACTTAACTGTGCTTATATGAAACCTGTACCTAGACCAAGAAACTGTTGTCTTAATAGAACAAGGGAACATATGGTTTAAAATCAAGAAAGGTGTGCAAAAGGATTGTATCCTCTCTTCATATATATTTAATATGTATGCTGAGCATGTAATTTGAGAAGCTGGACTATATGAATGTGTCATAGATGTTGGAGAAAAAAACCTATCAGCTTGTGTTGTGCAGATGACACAACCTTGCTTGCTGAAAGTAAAGAAGACTTGAGGTGCTTTCTGCTGAAGATCAAAGACTGCAGCCTTCAATATGGATTTTATCTCAATATCAAGAAAATAAAAATCCTCACCACTGGGTCAATAGACAGAATCAACAACATCATGATAAATGTACAAAAGTTTGAAATTGTCAATGATTTAATCTTAACTGTATCCACAATTAACACCCTTGGTACCAGTAGTCAGTAGGTGAGAAAACATGGAATTTTGGGAAAGTCTTCTGACAAGGACCTCTCCAAAGTCCTGGAGATCAATGATGTCAGTTCAAAGGCTAAAGTGTGCTTGATTCAAGCCATTGTTTTCTCAGTCACGTGCTGTATGCGTCTGAGAGCTGGACAATGAATAAGGATGACAGAAGAAGAAATTTACCCCTTTAAGTAGAAGTGTTGGAGAAGAATACTGAATGTCCTGTACAGTGCGAAAAGAATAAGGAGATATATCTTAGAGACAGTGCAACCAGGATTCTCCTGAGATGGTGAAGCTTCTTCTCATGTACTTGGATACATAATGCTTAGAAAGTTAGAAGGTCAAGGAGAAAAGAGGAAAACCCTCAGCAAGATGGAATTATACAGTGATTGTGGTAATGAGTTCAAATGTGTTGAGGATGATAAGGAGGGCACAGGACAGGAAAAGGTTCAGATTTGTTGTTCATTGTGAGTTCACTGTGAGTCATATGTGATTGACAGCACCTAACAGCAATAACATTAACATCTTCAATCTCTTCTCCTTCACTAATAACATTGCCTATTGGCCCAGTGGCTTGGAGTTTTGGTTTTTGATACTGAGGTGTTATCCATACTGGAGGCTGTAGTCTTTGATCTTCAGCAGTAAGTGCTTTAAATCTTCTTCACTACACACATCTTTCCTAATTTTAAACCATGAAGTTCTCCCTTGCCCTGTTTGGACAATAGCTTCTTGGTCTACATCTAGGTTTCAAATAAGCACAATTAAGTGCTCTGGGACTCCCATTTTTCTCCATTTTAGCCAAAATTGTGTTACGATCCACACAGTCAAATACCTTTGCATGGTCAATAAAACACAAATAGACATTCTACTGGTATTCTCTGCTTTCACTCAGTATCCATTTGAAATCAGCAATGATATCCCTGGTGCTATAGCCTCTTCTATTATTCATAGAGTTTTTAAACCAGAAAGGATATATATCAGAGTTGTATCCTATCCCCATACCTATTCCATCTGTATGCTGAGTAAATCATTTGAGCAGCTGGACTATATGAAAAATGTGGCATCAAGATTGAAGAAAGACTCACTAACAACCTTCACTATGCAGATAACAAAAGATGTTTTACTTGCTCCGAATGAGGAGGACTTGAAACAATTGCTGCAGAAGATCAAACACTATAGCCTTCAATATGGATAGTATCTCAATGTCAATAAAAGTCCTCACTGCTGGACTGATAAGCAACCTCATGACAGATACAGAAAAGATTAAACTGTCACTAATTTTATCTTCCTTTGGTCCACAATCAACATCCTTGGTATCTGCAGTCAGGAGATAAGTAGAGATACTGCATCGGTCAAGTCTATTGTTGGGGACCTCTCCACATTGTGGAAGAGCAAGGTGTCAGTTCAAAGACTAATGTGTGCCTGATTCAAGTCATCCTTTTTCTAATCACCTACTAGGAATATGAAAGCTGAACAATGAATAAGGATGACAGAAATTTATTTCTTTGGGTTGTTGTGTTGGAAAGAGTATGGAATACCCATGAACTGCCAAAATAAGAAACAGAAATGTCTTAGAGAAATGCAACTGGAGTGTCGCTTAGAGATAAAGATGGTGAAACTTTGTCCCACATTCTTTGGGCATGTTGTGAGGAGGAAAGTGTTATAAAGATTGGAGGGAGACTCATAAACAACCTACATTAGGCAGATGACACAACCTTGCTTGCCAAAACTGAGGAGGACTTGAAGTGCATGCTGCAGATAGTCAAAGATAGTAGTCACCAATAAGGATTGAAGCTCAGTATCAAGAAGAAAAAGAATCTCACCACTAGGCCATTGGCAGCATCATTATAGTGGAGAAGAGATTGAGGTTGTTAACAATTACAGCTTGCTCAGCTCCACAATCAACAGCCTTGACACCAGCAGCCAGGAAATCAAAAGACAAATTGCAATGTGAAAATCTGCTGTCAGGGACCTCTCAAGAGTACTGAGAAGCAATGAGTCAGCCTAGAGATTAAGGTGTGCCTGATCCAGGCCATAGTCTTTGTAATTACTTGCTATGCAACAAAGAGCTGAACAATAACTAAGGATAATAGAAGAATCAATGTCTTTGAGTGGTGGTGCAGAAGAAGAGTTGAACATATCATGGACTGACAAGAAAACAAATAGGTCTCTCCTGGAGAAGGTGAAACCAAGTTTTTCCTTGGAGGCTAGGATTTTGAAGCTTTGTCTCATATACTTTGGGCATGTGGCCAGGAGGAACCTGTTCTTGGAGAAGGACATCATGCTAAGAAGGGTAGAGGGACAGCGAAGGACAGAAAAAACCCCTAGATTAGATGAATTGATACAGTAACTGGGGCAATGGGGATAGGTATATTGGAGTCAGTGAGACTGGCTCAGGACAGGTGAGGCTTCAGAGCTGTTGTACATAGGGTTACTATGAGTTGCAAACAACTCAGTGGCACATAACAACAAAAACAACAATATTAGGAAAGGTTATTCCTTAGAAAGAGACATCATACTTGGAAAGAAGGTCAGCAAAAGAGAGAAGACTCTGAACGAGTTGAATTGACACAGTGACTGCAATAATGGGCTCAAGTGTTACAAAGACAATGAGGATGGCACATGATAGGACAGGGGTCAGATCTGTTGCTCATAGGGTTGCTGTGAGTCGTATTCAACTCTACAGCACCTAACAATAACAACAATGAATAAATGAGGAACATAGTTGAATATAGTACCAGAAGGTGAACTCCTCAGGTTGAAAGAAGACTCTAAAAAAATAAATATTGTTGCAAATGTTGCTGTTGTTAAGTGCCGTGGAGTCTCAGGCAACTATAACAACCCTATGAATGAAAATCCTGGACACCTCCTATATAACTTTCGTCCTTTCTCCAGTTCATAGGGTTTCCAGAGGCAAGCTATTGTGGAAGTAGATGCCACTCCTGCTTCCAAGCTTGTTTTAATCGAAGACCTTCACCAAACACTGTCCACTATGGGTAACCATTCTCCCATTTGAGCCATTAGTGTCACAGTGTTCAGCTTCACAGCAACCACGAGTTACCTCTGTACAGCAAGTGGACATATCAGGGTTACACAACCTAGAAGAATGTTTCACCAAAAACAATTATGGCAGGACCAAGGAGTAGAGTCACCCACAAATATCCATTAATAATTATAAATAAATATTTTTAAATAAAAAATGAATTCTTAATAATAATCCAGGAAAATTGAAGCTTAAAAAAATAAAAGGGAACACATAATTATTACTCTTCTAGGTATTAGTGAGCTGAGATTGGACATTTTTAAATGAGATAGTCATATAATCTATTATACTGAGAATGAAAATTTTAAACAATAGTGTTGTGTTCATACTCAAAAAGAACATTTTAAAATCTATTGTTAGTACAATGCTGTAAGCAATAAGATAATATCAATATGCATAAATGAAAGCCCTGTTAATGTAACTAATATTGAAATAGATGCACTAAGTGCTAAAGCCAAAGATGAAGAAATTGAGGATTTCCACCAACTTTTGCAGTCTGAAAGTGACCAGACATACATCAAGATGCAGTAATTATAACTGGTAAATGAAGAAGTTGGAAACAAAGAAGAGAAGCTAGTAGTTGGAAAATATAGCTTTGGTGACTAAAATGACGCTGGGGAATCACATGATACAAATACTTTTTTTAAAAAAACAAAACACATTAATAACAACTTTACCCAGGGGCCTCATTTGATGTACTTACTACAGAGGAGTCAGATTGACTTTATCTGTGGAAAGAGACAATGAAAAAGTTCAGTATTAGCCATCAAAACACGACAAGGGGTAAACTGGAATAGGCCATCAATTATTCATTTGCAAGTTCAAAGTGAAGCCAGAGAAAATAAAACAAGTCCATGGGAACCAAACCACAATCTTGAGTCGGTCCCAATTGAATTTATAAACCATCTCAGGAATAGATTTGATCCATTGAATATGAATGGTTGATGATCAGTTGTAGGATGACATCAAGGACATCACCCATGAAGAAAGCATGAGGCCATTACAAAGACAAGAATGCAAGAAAAGACAAAAATGGAACCAGCTTTGCCCTCTCAGGTAACACTGCGGGAGTATATCAATATCACCTATGAATAATGCAAAAGGTCATTACAAAGACAGAGGAGAAAGAAAATTCAGGATGCATGTCAGAAGAGACTCTGAATATTGCACTAGAGTGCCAAGAAGCCAAAGCAAACTGAAGAAAGGAGAAAGTTAAGGAGCTGAACTGAAGATTTCAAAGGGCAGCTTAGGAAGGCAAACAAAGTATTATAGAGAATTGTGCTAAGAGCTGGAGTTGGAAAATAAAAAAGGCTGAACTTGCTTGGAATTTCTTAAGCTAAGTAACTGAAGAACAAATTCAAGCCTCAAGTTGCAGTATTTAAGGATGCTATGGGCAGAATCTAAGTGGGCTCTATTGTACATAGGGTTTTCGAAGGCCTGTAGTTTCAGAAGTGGATGGCCAATCCTTCTTCCTAGTCTGTCTCAATTTTTAAATATATATAGTGGTATCTGACAGACAAGCATTCTATAGAAAAGAGTAGATGAAAGACATTTACCAGTTAGAAAGATCAATATTCAAAGTCAGCTGTGAGGGACCTCTCAAGAGTACTGAGGAACAACAACGTCAGGCTGGAGACTAAGGTGTGCCTGATCCAGGCTATAGTCTTTGCAATTACGTGCTATGCATCAGAGAGCTGGACAGTGAATAGGGATGATAGAAAGAGAATTGATGCCTTTGAGTTCTGGTGCTGGAGAAGCGTGTTGAATATACCATGGACTGCTAGGAGAACAAACAGGTTTGTCCTGGAGAGGGTAAAGCCAGAATGTTCCTTGGAGTCAAGGATTCTGAAGCTTCGTCTGACATACTTTGGGCTTGTTGCAAGGAGGGACTGGTCCTTGGAGAGGGACATCATGTTTGGGAGAGTGGAGAGATGGAGCAGAAGAGGAAGAACCTCGATGAGATGGATGGAATCTTTGAGTGGAGTGGTGGGAATGAATATGTTTGAGACAGCAAGGTTGGCGCAGGATAGAACAGCATTTAGGGCTCTTGTACATAGGGTGGCTATGAGTCGCAAATGACTCGATGGCACATAACAACAACAACAACATGGGCAGAATATTGAATGATTAAGGAAGCATTAAAAGAAGATACTACAGTGTCACTGTACAAAAAAGAACTGGCTGACACAGAAGAATTTTATGAAACAACTTATGATAAAGAGGTAACGGTGATGGAGGAAATTTCATTTTCTCTGAAGAAATAGGCAAAACAGGACCCAGGAATTAATGGCATATTGTTGATATATTTCAACAAACAGTTGATAAGCACTGGAAGTGCTTATCAGATTGTGCCAAGAAATCAGAAGAATAATTACCTGGCAAACTTATTGGAAGTGATTCATATTTATTTCCATTCTGAAAAAAGGTAACTGGACAGAGTGTGGAAATTATTGTACAATATCACTAATATCACATGCAAGCAAAATCCTGCTGAAGATTATCCCAAAAGTACTGGAACAGTACATCGACAGAGAACTACCAGAAATACAATCCAAATTTAGAAGAGGCCATGGCACTAGAAATATCGCCAA
Organism: Elephantulus edwardii; assembly: GCF_000299155.1. Classification (NCBI taxonomy): domain Eukaryota; kingdom Metazoa; phylum Chordata; class Mammalia; order Macroscelidea; family Macroscelididae; genus Elephantulus; species Elephantulus edwardii. The sequence goes on from NW_006399814.1 coordinate 14,562,496, forward strand.
TGTCAGATGGATCTTGGCTAAAAGCTAAGAGTACCAGACGAAGGTCTATTTGTGTTTCATTGACTATGCAAGGGCATTTTGCTGTGTGGATCATAACAAATTGTAGCTAACCTTGAGAAAAATGAGAATCCCAGAACAATTATCTGTACAGGAAGAAGTTGTCAGAAGAGAGCAAGGAAACACTGCATCGTTCAAAATCAGGAAAGAAGTCTGTCAGGGATGCATCCTGTCTCCATACCTTTTCAATCGGAATGAAGAACAGATCATTCAGGAGGCTGGACTTTATGAGGAGAAATGTAGCATCAGGATTGGAGGAGGACTCTCAACAACCTGTGTTGTGCAGATGGCACAACCTTGCATGCTGAAAATGAGTAGGACCTTAAGTGTTTGCTACAAAAGATCAAGGACTGTAGTCTTCAATATGGATTGAAGCTCAATATCAAAAAAGGCAAAGATTCTCACTACTAGGCCAATTGGCAGCATCATGATAGATGAAGAGATTAAGGTAGTTAATAATTTCAGCTCACTCGGTTCCACAATCAACACTATTGGCACCAGCAGGCCAGAAATCAAAGATTAATTGCATTGGGGATTGCATTAAATCCCTTGTGTGCTAAAGAACAATAATGTCAGTCTAGAGATTAAGGTGTACCCAATCCAGGCCATGGTCTTTGTAATTACTTACTGTGCATCAGAGAGTTGAACAATGACTAAGAATGGCAGAAGAAGAAGCAAATAGCATGGACTGCCAAGAGAACAAACAGGCCTGTTTTGGAGATAGTGAAACCAAGTTTTTCCTTGGAGGCAAGGGTTTTGACACTCTATCTCACATATTTTAGGCATGTGTCTGGGAGGGACCAGTCCTTAGAGAAGGACTTGGAAGGGTGGAGGGACAGTGTAAGACAAGAAGATCTAGATGAAGTGGATTGACACAGTAACTGAGGGAGGCGGGGGAAGGGTGTCAGAATCAGTGAAACTGGCTCAGGATAGGGTAGGGTTCAGAGTTATTGTACACTATGAGGTGCACAAGTTGCTGTTGTTGTCATTACATGTTTTTGTGATGAATACTATTCATAGCGACCCTATGAATGATGGCTTTCAGCATTGCCCTACCCTATGCCATCCTCACCGTCTCTGACACATTTGAGTTCATTTTTATGGTTAATGAGGTTTCTTTCTCCAGGGCAAATCTGTTTGTTCTCTTGGCAGGCCAAGGGATATTCAATCATTTTCTCCAATATCACAACTCAAAGGCATGTAAAAAGCTTGGAAGAACTCTAGAAGTCCTGATCCTCAACATCAACAGTCTTCCAAGCATCCTGGTAAATCTACAACCAGGAGAGGATAAATAGATGAATAGGACCATCTAAGAATTAAATCCCTATGCACATCCAAAAACTTCTCCAAAAGAGTTAAAAGGGAAGCCACAGACTGGGAAAAAATATTTGGTAATGACATGTCTGGTAAAGGACTTATATCTAGAATTTATAAAATACTTGAGCACCACAACAAGATAAAGGTAAACAACCCATTTGAAAAATGGGCACAGGATATGAATAGACACTTCACCAAAGAAGACATTTAGATGGCAAACACAAGAAGAAATTTTCAAAATCCCTAGCTCTAAGAGAGATGCAAATCAAAACAACTATGAGATATCATCTCACCCCAGTAAGAAAAGAAAAATTTAACAGAACAGCAAACATCAAATGCTGGTAAGGTTGTGGAGAAACTGGAACCCTTATTCACTGTTGGTAAGAGTGTAAAATGGTGTAGCCACTTTGGAAGGCAGTATGGCGCTTTCTCAAAAAGTTGGAAATAGAAATACCATTTGACCCAGCAATTCCACTACTGGAAATTTACCCTAAAGAGACCATAACTGCCACTCAAACAGATATATGCATACCCATGTTTATTGCGGCTTTATTAGCAATAGCAAAGAGCTAGAAACAACCCAAGTGCCCATCAACAAATGAATGGATAGAGAAGCTGTGGTATATTCACACAATGGAATACTATGCTGCATTGAAAAATAAGGAACTCATGAAATATTATGCAAAATGGATGAGCCTGGAGGACATTATGCTGAGTGAAATATCTCAGTCACAAAAGGACAAATATTGCATAAGGCCACAGTTTTAAAATGGGACTGATATCAGAGTTGAGGGAAGATAGAAAAGGAAGGGAGGGATGATGTATATTTCATTGAAATAGGTGAGGGAAAGACTGTTTTAAAGGGATATATGAATGGGCATTCTTGTCATTACAGAAGTCCAGAGTGAAGGCTGCATAGCGGAGTGCACTTGGGGGGAGGGATTGCATAACAGTGAGTTTTTCTTTTTCTTTTCAAGGAGGAGAATGAATTGGAGGGGAAGGAGAGAGGGAGAAAAATGCATCAATGAATGACTGGAAAGCCTAAGTCTCTGTAAACTTTCATTAAAATTCATAAAAAAAGTATACAAGAAGGAAAAATGGCATTTATGCCTGGATATTTATTTTATTCTACAGATTAAAATTCAATACTATCATTATCTTGTTTCTTAAATTCTTCCAACTTTGACTATTATGAGAGCTCCTTCAGGTTGAGAGCCTCACCTTGTATTTTCATCCTCAGATTCATGCTGAAGAGTCTGCTGTGAATAATTTCTGATTTAATAGCAATAAGAGAGAAAAATTTTTTCGGAAGTCCATGGCCAGTCCTGCTTCTTTGTCTGTCTTAGTCTGGAAACATCACTGAAACCTGTCTACCATGAGGGACTCTGATGATCTTTGAAAATGGAGGGTAGCATAGCCTCCAGCATCACAACAAAAAGTAAGCCATTACAGTACAGCAGACTGACAGACAAGAGGTGGTTTAGGTGAGTACGTTGATGGGCAACTGCCAGAAATTCAGAAGTCTGTGAAACAAAGGATGTCATTGCTGATGTCAGATGGATGCTGGCTAAAAGTAGAAAATATTAGAAAGATGTTTACTTGTGTTATATTAACTATGCAAAGGCTTTTGACTGTGTGTAACTTAATGGTGAAGAGCTGTGCTGCTAAGTCAAAGGTACTCAGTTCAAATCAACCAGCTGCTCCACAGGAAAAATATGGATAATTTCCTCCCATGTGATTTATTGTCTCTGAAAAGGTGCTGAAGAGTCAGTTCCTGCTCTACAGCACCCAAAAACAATATTGAAAAGAATCGGGATCCCAGACGCTGAATTGTGCTCATGGAAATCTTGTACATAGATTAAGGAGCAAGATCAAGCGATACTGCACAGTTCACAACCTGGAAAGGTTGTTATCATTTCTCTATACCTATTCAATATGTATGGTGAACAAATAATTTGAGAAGGTAGACTATATGAAGAAAAATGTGGTATCAGGTTTGGAGGAAGAGGCAACAAACAATCTTTGGTATTCGGAAGACATAACCTTGTTTGCAGAAAGTGAAGAAGACTTGAAGCACCGGTAAAGAAGATTTAAAGCACTTATTAAAGATTACCAAAGACTATAGAGCCTTCACTATGGATTATACCTCAATATAAAAAAGAAAAATCCTCACTACTGGTCCAATAGACATCATCGTAATGTTGTTGTTGTTATGTGTCATGAGTCCCCTGTGACTCATAGCAACCCTACAAACAATAGGTTTGAACCCTGCCCTATTCTGAGCCAATCTCACTGTCTCCAACGCACCAGATTCCATTATCACAGTCATTGTGTCAATCCTTCTCATCCAGAGTTGTCTTCTCCTGAGCCATCCAAAATTTAACTTAAATCCTAACTGTAGGCACACCTGAATTCCTGACTAACATAATCAATGAAAGATAAGTAACAGTTTTTATTGTTTTAAGGCATAAGATTGTGGGTAATTTATTATGTCATAATAAAAGATGAAGTCTCAAATGTTTTTGAGACAACATTTTGAAAAATATTTCACTCAAGTTTCTGTCAAAATTTTATAAACTAGCAAAAAAATTTTAAAAATTTATTTTCTTCAGGAAGTGTTTTTCTGGTCAACTGTTCTCAAACAGCATCAGCACTTATAATCCCTTTCCTCTTTGTATTTATACATGCATATTATATGAATATATGTTTTCTTCTCCACTTGAAGACTTTGTCTTGTTCGCTACTACCTCTAAGATCTAGGATGCTTACATTGCTGTCCAGTATTTAATAACCAAAACCAAATCCATTGTCTTTCAGTTGATTTCAACTCACAGAGACTCTGTCAGGCCTCTTAAGCTGTAAATCTTAATGACTACAGACTTTCCATCTTTTTCACACAGAGACTGGTAAATTCTATTTGTCAACATTTTGATTAGAAGCCCATTACATAACCCATTATGGCAGCAGATGTAAAACAGATACTATTATTCAGTGATAATAATTATTAAAAGGTTAATTTCAATAAATAAAAATTCACATTTTCCTTAATCATATATTGGATTTTTAGTTAGCTGAAGGGAAGAATAGAGGTTATAAACCATGTGTGAATTGGTACTTCTTTATGGTAGCTTAGTCATAAAAAATTGTTCTGTCAATGTAAAGGTGGATGTTGTTGTTAGGTGTCGTCAAGTTGAATATGACTCATAGGGACCCTATAAACAAAAGATCTGAACCTTGTTTTATCCTGTGCCATTCCCACACTTCCTGACACACAAGAACTCATTGCTGCAGTCACTGTGTCAATCCACTTGCTTGTAGGTCTTCTTCTTCTTCGCCAACCCTCCACATTTCCTAGCATTATTCCCCTCTCCAAGGAATAGCCCCTTAGCAACGTGCTCAAAATAGGTGAGGCAAACGTTCATCGTTCTTGCTTCCAAAGAACAAGAGGAATAGTCAGTCTTTTCTGACTTCGAAAGGATGTTAGAAGAGACTCTAAAAATTGCACTGGAATGTTGAGAAGCCAAAACAAAAGGAAAACATGCCAAGGTAAAAGAGTTGAACAAAAGATTTCAAAGGGCAGCTCAGGAGAACAAAACAAAGTTTTATAAAGGAATGTGCAGAGAGCCGGAATTGGAGAATAAAAAGAGAAGAACTTGCTCTGCATTTCTCAAGATGAGAGAACTGAAATGCAAATTTAAGTCATAGTATTGAAAGATGTTGTGGGCAATATATTGAATGACCCAGAAAGCATCAAAAGAAGACAGAGGGATACTCCTGTATCAGAAAGAACTGATTGACACTGATGGAAAAAATTCAGGAAGTACCATATGAATAGGAGCCAATGGTAAAGTAGAAGGAAGTGGAAGCTGCATTGAAGGCATTGGCAAAAAATAAGGACCCAGGAATCTATAGAATATCAATTGACTTATTTCAATTAACATTTGCATTTCTGGTCATGCTCACCTGTCTATGTCAGGAAATTTGGAGGATGGCTGTCTTGCCAATAGATTGGAACAGGTCCATATTTGTTCCCATTTTCAAGAAAAGTGATCCAACAGAATGAGGAAACTATTGAACAATATCATTAATATCACATGCAAGCAAAATATTGCTGAGGACCATTCAAAAACAGTTAAAACAATGCATAGATAGGGAACTGCCAGAAGTTCAATTTAAAGATGTGTGGTTCAAATCCACCAGTTGCTCTGTGGGAGAAGGTGGGAAATCTCACACACAATTTACTGGGTTGGTTCTTTCTTAATGTAAACGTTGTTTACATTAGGATTGTTATAGTAGAAATTTTTTTTAAGAAATGAAAATTCACACTTCGTTTTTGTTGACTTACTTTGCAGTGTTGGTTCACTAAAGAGCGGTGTGTTTCTGACTTAAGACAAGAAAACGTTGATAGTACCCAGCTATCACTGTTGACTGTTCTGACCAGAGACACAATCAGAGGTTCCAGACAGAATGGGCAGAAATGGTAGGACAAAATTTTAATTTTTAGAAAAGGCCACACTTGTAGGACCTAAATAAACTAGAGAAACTCTTGAGAGTGTCTCTTAGGTACCATTTAAACTTGGAATTGAAGATACTCCCAGAGGTCATATTTCAGCCAAATATGATATTGAATTATAAAACAAATAACATTACTCATTGATAGCGTGGTCCCTTAAGCAATCAACTATATGACACTACTCAAGATTACCCATAATTGAAATGAGAAGGGAAAGTGGTTTAATAGAAACAGAACAAACAAAATTAAATGCCAGTTACCTTGTGAAGATTTTAAACAACATCAAGGAACAATTTAATACTAAATTTAACATAACATTGTTAAAATATAATTAATTTTGCTGTGTGAATTTTCACCTAAAACCCAATAAAATATCTTAGAATGAGTGAGTTTCTTAAATGGCCAAGAACCAAAACAAAAAAGAAATTAAAAAAGCCTGATCACCAGACTGTACAATGGCCTCCAATGAACCCTGCCTCTTAGCATTCCCTCCCACATTGAGTAGAACTGACTTTTGCAACAAATATTTTAGAAATCATAGTGTGATTTCCGAGAGTAGGTCATAAAGAACACTGCAGATTCGATCTTTGCCTCTTTGCCTCACTCTTGGGGAAGCTGGTTGCCATTGATGAGGTTACCCAAATAGTTCTAGGGCCATGTGGGAAGGAACTAAGGTGTCTTGCAATAGTCATATGAGGGAGCCATTTTGGAAGTGGCTCCTCCAGTTCTGTTAAAGCTCTCTGATGACTTTACCCCCAGCTGATATTTTTAATGTAATTCCATGCTATTCTAAGCCACAATCACCCAGGTAAGCCATTCCTGATTTCCTGACTTTTAACTAAGCAACTAAGCCAGTTCTAAAATCTTCACTCCCAGAAACGGCGAAATATTGGCTATTTATTGTTTAAAACAAAGCACTTGCTGCAGGCGATCAAGGATTGTAGTCTCCAATATGGACTGAAGCTCAACATCAAAAAGACAACACACTGGGCCAATTGGTAGCACCGTGATGGATGGAGAAGAGATTGAGGTTGTTAACAGTTACAGCTTACTCAGCTCCACAACCAACACTCCTGGCACCAGCAGTCAGGAAATAAAAAACTGAATTGCTTTGGGAAAATCTGCTGTTAAAGACCTCTCCAGAGTACTGAGAAGCAACAATGTCAGTCTACAGACTAAAGTGTGCCTGATCCAAGCCATGTCACAAATACTTGCTATGCATCAGAGAGCTGGACAATGACTAAGGATGACAGAAGAAAAATCTATGCCTTCAAATTGTGGTGCTGGAGAAGAGTCTTGAGCATACCATGGACTACCAAGAGGACAAATAGGTCTGTCTTGGAGAGAGTGAAACCAAGTTTCTCCTTGGAGGCTGAGATTTTGAAGCTCTGTCACACGTACTTTGCGCACATGGCCAGGAGGGACTGATCATTGGAGAAGGACATCATGCTTGGAAGGGTGGAGGGACAGCGCAGGAGAGGAAGGCCCTGGATGAGATGGATTGATGCAGTAACTGGGGTAATAAGGGTAAGTGTTTGAGTAAGGGTAACCTGCGTTATGCAGATGACACAACCCTGCTTGCAGAAACTGAGGAGGACCTCATGCACTTGCTGCGAAGGGTCAGGGACTGCAGCCTTCAGTATGGACTGAGGCTCAATGTCAAGAAGACAAAGATTCTCACCACTGGAACAACTGGCAGCGTCAGGATGGATGGCGAAGAGATTGAGATTGTTCAAAGCTTCAGTTTGCTCGGCTCCACAGTCAACACTCTTGGCACCAGCAGTCAGGAAATCAAAAAGCGTATCGCAATGGGAAAGTCTGCTGTTAGGGACCTCTCTAAAGTACTCAGGAGCAACGGTGTCTCTCTGGAGACTAAGGTGCGCCTGATACAGGCCATGGTATTTGCAATCGCTTGTTATGCCTCAGAGAGTTGGACAATGAGTAGGGAGGACAGGAGGAGAGTGGATGCTTTTGAGCTGTGGTGCTGGAGAAGAGTACTGAATGTACCATGGACTGCCAGGAAAACAAACAGATTCATCTTGGAGAGGATTAAACCAGGCTGCTCCTTGGAGGCAAGGATTCTGGGGTTTCGTCTGACATACTTTGGACATGTTGCCAGGAGGTACGGGTCCTTGGAGAGGGACATCATACTTGGGAGGGTGGAGGGACGGCGCAGGAGGGGAAGACCCTCTATGAGATGGATTGATTCGGTGACTGAGGTAATCGGGAGGGGTGTGTCGGAGGCAGTGCGGTTGGTGCAGGATAGAGCAGGGTTTAGGGCTCTTGTGCATAGGGTCGCTATGAGTCGAAAACGACTCGACGGCACATAACAACAACAACAACAACAACAAGTAAGTTGGAGTCAGTGAGATTGGCTCAGGACAGAACAAACTTCAGAGCTGTTGTACTTAGGGTGCCATGAGTCGCAAGCAACTCAACAGAACATAACAACAACATATAGCAATAGATAACCAATACAAGCATCATGTTTATTTTCAATTAAATATATTTTTACAGAAAAAGATAAACAACACATTTCAAATTAAAATATTGGCAAATGTTGACTCACAGGACAAATTGTACCCACTGCTTATTGTATACAACCTGTGAACTAAGCATGCTGTTTACATTTAAAAATTGGGGGATCAAAGTAGAATAAGATATTGTGATATATGAAAATGATACAAAATTTAAATTGTATTATCTATGAGAGTACTGAAGAGCAATGATGTCAGTCTGAAGACTAATGTGTGCCTTATACAGGCTATGGTTTTCGCAATTACTTGCTATACATCATAGAGTTGGACAATGACTAAGGATGATAGAAGAAGAACCAATGCTTTGAGTTGTGGTGCTGGAGAAGAGTGTGGAACATACTGTGGTCTGCCTGGAGAACAAACAGGTCTGTCCAGGAGAGGGTGAAAACAATCTGCTCACTGGAAGTAAGGATTTTAAATTTTGAAGCTCCATCTCACATACTTTGGGTCCGTGGTCAGGAGGAACCAGTCCTTAGAGAACAACATCGTGCTTGGGAAGAGTGGAGGGACAGAGCAAGAGAGGAAGGCCCACGATGAGACGGATTGACTCAGTGACTGGTGAAATGGGCTTAGGAGTGTTGAAGATGATGAGATTGGGTCAGGATAGAGCATGGTTCAGAGCTATTGCACATAGGGTCGTTACAAACAACTCCACAGCACATAACAACAACAACAACCACAACACAACAAAAACTTATTAGCGAATAGCTCACTCATTTGAGTATATATTGTCTCTGATTGTTTTTAATCTGTATGCTGAGCAAATTATAATTATTCAAGAACGTGGACTCTATGAAGAAGAAAGTGGTATCAGGATTGGAGGAAGAGTCCTCAATAACCTTCAGTATGCAGATAACAAAACATTACTGCTGAAAGTGAGGAGGAGTTGAAATACTTGCTGCAGAAGGTTAAACACTGCAGCCTTCAATATAGATTTTGTCTCAATGCCAAGAAAACAAAATTCCTTGCCACTGGGCTGGTATTCATCATGATAGAGAAAAGATTCAAAATTTCAACAACTTCATCTTTTTGGATCCAGAATCAATACACTTGGTACCAAAAGTCAGGAGATCAGGAGACATATCAAACAGGAAAGTCTGTAGTCAGGAAACTCTGCAAATTAATGAGGAGTGATGATGTCAGTTTGAGAGCTAAAGTGTGCCTGAGTCAGGCCATGGTCTTTTCAGTCATTTGCTATGATTCTGAGAGCTAGACAATGAATAAGAATGACAGAAGAATTGATGCCTTTGAACTGTGGTGTTGGAGAAGAGCATTGAACATCACATGAACTGCCAAAAGAATAAACAGATATGTCTTAGAAAATCAACAATAAACAAACCAAATATGTCTTGGGGCAGGTATAGCCAGAATTCTCCTTGGAGGCAAAGATAGTAAAACTTCCTTCTCCATACTTAGAGCATGTTTCTAGAAGACGTTGTTCCTCGGAGGGGGATGTCATCTTGGAAAGGTGGAGGGTAAGCTTAAGAGAGGAAGACCCTCAACCACAACTGACACAGTAACTGTAGTAATGGCCTCGAGCGTGTCCGAGATTGCAAGGATGGCACAGGATAGGACATGGTTCAGATCTGTTGTTCATAGGGTCACTGTGAGTCATATCCAACTCGATGGCACCTAACATGACTACTTTTGTGCTATGATGGCAGAGGTTAATGATTTCAATGAAGGCCGAAGATAGTGCACTCTTATTGCTTCTGCTTGCTGCTTAGGACACTACAAATCTCAATGACCCTGTTATAACTCCACAGAGATTCAAATTTCCTACTGTTCAAGTTTCATAACATTTCTTTATATTACCAGTGCAAACACATCATGTTAAAACCAGGAAAGAACGGGAACTCAACTTTTTAAGTCATGTTTTTAAGACAGGGTAATGTGTAGATTGTTTTGTTATCAAATAAGATGATGAAATATGAGATTATCATATAGTTACACGATGCTGAAACAATGCAATACGTGTTGACATCAACAAAGTCAGCACCAATTATGATATCCCTAACTCACAGGAAAGCAGTATTTAGAAAAATTAGAATAGACTATCTTATTACAGTTGAATTATGTCAGAGAAGTAAAACATGAAAAGGAGTCTGCAATCAAAGTTTCCAAGTGAATCATTTGTTAGCCAAACAAGAAAATCCATTTTCCAGTGATGCAGTAATTAAATCACATTTGATTGCACAACACAATCATATTTGATTGCAATTCAGAGAGAATAAATTAGTTAATAACTCAATGGCATCTAACAACAACCACCACCACCATCTTTACAGAGCTCTCATGGCCTACTACTGGTAAGAAGCTGCTCTGATCTCAAAGGCACATGGTTTGAAACCACTCGCTGCTCCACAGGAGAAGGATGGGAAGTTGCCTCTCATGGGATTTACAACTACCCACTTGACAGCACAGAACAACAACCACCTTCATCTTTTTGAGGAGTAATTGTTTAGAGTTGAGGACATTGGTAGCAACACAAATATTTATAAATAAGGAAAACTCTCAACTCAAACTAATTGCTGAGGCAGAATCAACTCATAGCTGAACCTCCGATTTTCAGAGACTCAAGTACAAGGGTGAAGGTGGAGGTCTTTTTCCCATAGAGCAGCTGGTAGGTTCCAGCTGCCAGAGAGGTACGACCTTCCGGTTTGCATCGAAACTCCCTACAGACTAGGCTACTGGAGCTCCCCAAAACAAGAGAAATTATTTCAAATTCTTTTTCTTGCATTTTTAAAAAGTAACTGATTTATTGGCTTGTTGTACTTCTTCGAAAATCTCAGTGCAAGACACTTTTTCAGTGCTGGCATTTTGAAATTGTGTACACTCATGGAATGCAATAATACTATATAGGTTTCTTTTCTTTTTAATCCAGCCAGTTAATAGTTTAAAATGTAAACCTTGCTACTTGTGATTTTTTTAAGTTGTATTACAGAAATTAGGAAATTGAGTTACGGCTTGAATTTCCCCCCGCCTTCCACAAAAATGTCTGTTAATTCTGTTGTAATTTTATATCATATTTTTAAAAAAAGAATAGTTAACATTTTGGTTTTTTGAAGATGAAGCTGTAGTTCCCAAATATTTTCTAAGAATTTATCAGACATCTCTAATTTGCCATGTCCAATTTATATAGATTTCAGAATATTGCAGATGGGAACAGTGCCTTATATAAGATTATGAAGGAAAATCCTATATCCAGAGAACTTTACCAGTATGTGTGTGTGTGTATTTGTATGATTACCAGTGAACTACTAAAAGACCAACTGCTTTTAAAATCCTATTTTGTAGTTCAAATGTCTTGCTTTGACCAATCTAATGAGTTGATTAACTGGGCCTCTATACATAACGAAATAAAAAACTGAGCAGATAATAAGTTAAAAAAATAACTGCTTTATTGAGATCTAGTTCACATTTCATACAATTCACCTGTATAAAGTTTCTAGTTCAGAGTTGTGCAATCATAACCACAAACAACCTTGTAGTATTTTCCTCCCTGAAAGAAACTCTGCTTATTAACAGTCAATGCTAATTTCACCCAAACTGTCCAGGTATAGGCAACTACAAACCTACTTTCTTATGTTATTGTTGTTGTTATGTGCCTTCGAGTCTTCTACAACCGATAGTGACCCTATATACAGCAACTTTGAACCCTGCCCTGCCCTAAGCCTTTCTCATTGACTCTGACTTACCAACTCCCATTGCCCCAGTCACTGTATCAATCCATTTTATCCAGGGTCTTTCTCTTCTGTGCTGTCCCTCCACCCTTCTGAGCATGATGTCCTTCTCCAAGGACCAGTCTCTCCTGACCCCGTGCTCAAAGTATGTGAGATGGAGCTTCAAAACCCTAACCTCCAAAGAGAAACTTGGTTTCACCCTCTCCAAGAATGACCTATTTGTTTTCTACTTTATAACTCTTTATTTCCTGTTCTGGACATTTGATATAAATGGAATCATACAACATGTGGTCCTTTGGGACTTATTTTCTCTTCACATAATATTTTCAAGAGTTATTCATGTTGTGGCATATACTACACTTTTGTTTAATTGTCAGGTGATATTTGATTGTATGGATATACTACTTTTTCTCTTCATTTGTTGATAACATAATTTCCACTTTTTTGACTATTGTGAATAATGCCACTACGACATTTATGTACAAATTTTTGTATGGGTGTGTTTTTGGTTCTCTTGAGTATATACCTTAGAGTGTAATTACTGGGTCATGCAGAGTTACCTGGCCAAGAGATTAGAAGAAATTTGTATTTGTTCCTTTTCCCTTAAAAGGTGAGCTAACAAAATGTGGAAATTATCAAATAATATCATTAGCATCACATGCAAGTAAAATCTTGCTGAAGATTGTTCAAAATTGGCTAGACCAGTGCATCAACAGGGAATGGCCAGAAATTCAAGCTGAATTCAGAAGAGGCAGTGTCACGAAGTATCTGATATCAAATGGATCTTGGCTGAAAGCACAGAATATCAGAAAGATGTTTACTTCTGTTTCATTACTATACAAAGGCATTTGACTGTGTGGATCATGACAAATTATGACTAATGTTGAATAGAATGGAAATTCCAGAACACTTAATAATGCCAATGTAAAATCCATACATTGATGTCTTAACAGAACAAGGAAACATTACATGGTTTAAAATCAGGAATAGTGTGTCAGGGTTGTATCTTTTCTCCATATCTATTCAATTGGCATGTTGAGCAAATCATTCAAGAAGTTGGACTATTTAAAGATTCTATTTCTCTGCAATCTGAACAAGATTGACTAACTGCCTTTTTTGTTATTTTAGTCGATGTGAATTTGGAAATCACTGTCAGTTTTTAGCTTTTGTTTTTCATTGTGGTTTTGATTTGCATTTCTTGGATGGTTAAAAATATTAACAGTTCTTTCACATGCTTATTGGTAATTTTTATATCATTATTTTACAAGTATCTGTTTTGATCCTTTGCCCATTTTTACAAATAGAATTGTCTTTTAAATATTTCTCTGTAGTAATTATTTTTATATTCTAATACAAATTATCAGATATATGATTTGCAAAACTCTGCTCACATTTGGTGGGTTATTATTTCAGTTTCTTGCTGGTATTCTTTGACAGACAGAAGCTGTTCTGATTTTCTTTTAAATTTCATTTAATTTCATTTCACACAATTCACCTGTATAAAGTTTCTAGTTCAGAGTTGTGCAATCATGACCACAAACAACCTTGTAGTATTTTCCTCCCTGAAAGAAACTCTGCTTATTAACAGTCAATGCTAATTTCACCCAAACTGTCCAGGTAAGCCTGATTTAGCTGAACAGAGCAAGGGAACACTGTGTGGTTTAAAATTAAAAAAAGATAGACACCAGCTCCATATCTATTTAACATGTGTTCTAAGTAAATAATTTGAGAAACTGGACTCTATGAAGGAGAATGTGGCATCAGGATTGGAGGAAGACTCATCAATCACCTGCATTATACAGATGACACAGCCTTCCTTACTGAAAGTGAGGAGGACTCAAAGCACTTGCTGTAGAAATCAAACACAACAGTCTTCAACATGGATTTATCTCAACATCAAGAAAACAAAAATTCTCGTCACTGGACTGATAGACAACATCATGATAGATGGACAAACTGAGACTGAAATTGTCAACAATTTCATCTTAGTCAGATCAACAATCAGTATCTTTGGTACCAGCAGGCAGGAGATCAGGAGATGTTTTGCTTTCGACAAGTCTGCATTCAGGAACCTCTCAAAAATACTGAAGAGTAGTGATGTCAGTGTGAAGACTAAGGTGCAACTGATCCAGGCCATGATCTTTCAAATCACTTGCTATGCACCTGAGAGCTGGAAAATGAAGAAGGATTATAGAAGAAGAATTTATGTCTTTGAGTTGTGTTGGAGAAGAGCACTGAAGATCCCATGGACTGCCAAAAGAATGAACAAAGAAGAAGTGCAGCCAGAGTGCTCCTTGGAAGCAAGGAAGGGGACACTTCATTTCTCATGCTTTGGACATGTTGCTAGGAAAGGCTTTTTCTTGGAAAGGGATATCATGTTTGGGAATGTGGAGGGTCAGCAAAAGAAACTAGGACACTCAACAAGATGCGCTGATACTGTGACTGCATCCACGGGCTCAAGTTACTAAAGATGATGAATATAACACAGGATAGGACAGGGTCACTATGAGTCATACTCATCTCAGTGTCACCTAACAACAACAATATCCACACAATGTTCCTTCCTCTTCCCCCCTCAGAATTGGAAAATACTTTATTTCAGAGAAACATAACAGGTAGTGAAATACAAGCAAAAGGAACTCCCTACAACCTGGCATAATAGAGGAATCTGACACCTAGTTTTGATTCCCAACTACAAACACAAATGAGGGGGTCTCAAAACTCAACATAGGGCAAGATAAACACGGAAGAAGAGCTTACTGGGCACCATGCTCCCTGGTTTGAGTGATAAATGATGAGGCGACTGGTAACATCCCTTAAACACCAGCATCCATCTCAACACAGGCTTTCTTTGTTTTATTTACCAGATGACAGGGAATCATACACTAGTTTGGCTGCAACTGTGTCCTCCACAGCCGTTCCCAAAGACCTGAACACCGTGGTTTTCTCACATAGGGCTGGCTTCACTCTCTTCATCACTTTCCCCAGCTCAGCAAAGATCTCTGTCCCTGACATCAGAATATCCCCAGACTCCTTCAGGGCCGCCTCCCAGGAGTCCACATCCAGCATAGCCCGTTTCATGAGCTAATCACACAGTTTTCTCCAGTGGAGTCTGCTGGTTCCAACAGCATTGATAAGAGCCCTCAGCTTCTCTCACTGACCAAACAAAATGGGCCCTGTTGCCATGGTGACCGTGATGATCACATCTGCTCCCATGACAGCCTCTTGGACGGATGAACAGACCCAGACTGCACCTTGCACAGTGTTTGCAAACTTTTCTGCATTTTCCTTTGTACGGTTCCATATCCTCACCACCTTAAAGGAGAACTGCTCTGTGAAGACCTCATAGTGGTTGTAGCCCTGGACTCCAGTCCTCAAGATGCACAAAACTTCACTGTTAAGGGGTTTCAAATACTTGGCGACAATGGCAAAGACAGCAGCTGTCCTTTTTGCAGATATTACATGCCCATCCATGCCCGCCAGCAGGGAGCCATTGCTGGGCTCGAAGAGTAGCATGGTGACCTGATCGGAAGGGACAGTGGAGGTGGTGCTGTGACCCTCATAAAATGTGACCAATTTGGTGGTTAGCGCATCCTCAGCTGCACTGTAGGCGGGTATGACGCCCAGGAAGCCTTGGTGGTTTGCCACCACGGTGAGCACTGGCTGCACCACCCCTCCATCGGGGCCGCTGGAGAAGTTGGCCAGAGCCAACTTCAGAGGCAGGATAAGGTGGCTGGAGCTGTGGAGGTGGCTCTCCACCTCAGCTACACTCAGGAACGCAGGCCCCGAGCTCACGTCGCTGCCTGCCTTCTAGCCTCAGCTCAGGCTCTGCATTTGGGAAGTCCAAGTTGAACTGTCAAAACAATGTTCTTAGGATATGAACAGGCACTTCACCGAAGACGACATTCAGATGGCTAACAA
>NW_006399814.1:14579765-14585808 GCF_000299155.1 Elephantulus edwardii
AACAATGTTCTTTTGTCATTCCAAGGGCCTGTTACTTCAGAAATGGCTGGTCAGTATGCCTTCTTCATTTGTCTTGGTCTGGAAGTTCCAGACTTAAACAAATCTGTGTTGGAGGAAGTACAATCAGAGTATTCCTTAGAGGCAAGTATGGAGAAACTCAGTCTCACATACTTCAGGCATGTTGTAAGGAAATGTCAGTCCTTGGAAGAAGACTGTATGCTGGGAAAGAGTAAAGGTCATCAAAAGAGATGAAGACCCTCGATGAGACAAACTGACACAGTGACAGAAAAAATGGACTTAAACGTGGTAGAGATCTTGATAGTGGAACAGGATAGGGTAAGGTTCTGATCTATTCATAGTTTGCTAAAAATCATAGTCAATTCAATGGCACCTAACAATAGTGACTACAACATCCACATAGTTTGATGTTTACATTAACATAACTTTATTATTCTACTATTATCAATGGACAATCTCCTCCCATGCAATTAACTGCTTCTGAAAACCCGCTGGAGGGTCAGCTATGGGCTGGTTCTGACTCTACAGTACATCACAGCAACTGTTGTCACCAACATAATGTTAGAATTCTAGTAATCATTTTATCAGGAAGATAAAAATTGCAAAACAACTTTTTAATTCAGAGCTTCTTAAAATTTAAATCAACATCAAAAAGCATAACTTTTCAATGCCATTTCTATGAGGTATCATCAAATTGTTTTACTACTCACAGCAATCCTATCACGATAGAAGAAAACACAGTCATTGCTTTGTTTAAGCCCTATGCTGCAATCACTGTGTTAATA
Source organism: Elephantulus edwardii (assembly GCF_000299155.1). Lineage (NCBI taxonomy): Eukaryota > Metazoa > Chordata > Mammalia > Macroscelidea > Macroscelididae > Elephantulus > Elephantulus edwardii. Next base: position 14,580,569 of record NW_006399814.1, read on the forward strand.
ATCCATCGTGTAAGGGTCTTCCTCTTTTTTAGACTCTCTAAACTTAACCTTAGAAAATGGCTTGCCTCCGGAAACTCTATGAACAGTGCTCAGGTCTTTCATTCATAGGGTTGCTATGAGTCGTCTACAACTCAACAGCACCTAACAACAACAACAGCAAACTTAAAAAAAAGCATAATATCCTTCTCCAGGTACCTCTTGATAATATGTCCAAAGTACTTGAAATGAAGTGCCATCACTCTTTGCTTCTAAGGAATATTCTACTTATACTTCTTCTAAAGATATATTTGTTCATTTTTCTGGCAGTCCACAGTATATGCAATTTTTTGCTAAAACCATAATAAAAATAAATTTTCTCTATGATGTTCAAAATAAAGACGTCACTTTGAGAATTATGGTATACTTAACCCAAGCTATATTTCAGTTTCCTCATATGCATGTGTGCTTCATTGACTATGTAAAGGCTTTTGTGTGGATCACAAGCTATGGCTGACTCTGAGAAGAAGGGGAATCCCAGAACATTTGATTGTGCTAATGCGAAACCTATACTTGGACCAAGAGGCAGTCATCAGAACAGAGCAAGGAGACACTGGCTGGTTCAAAATCAAGAAAGGGGCTCATCAGTATGTATTTTGTCTCCATATCTTTTCAATCTGTATGCAGAACAGATATCTGAGATGCTGGGCTGTACGAAGAGGAATGTGGCATCAGGATTGGTGGAAGAATCGTCAACAACCTGGGTTATGCAGATGACACAACCCTGTTCGTTGAAACTGAGGAGGATCTGAAGTGCTTGCAGCAGAAGTTCAAGGACTGCAGTCTTCAACATGGATTGAAGCTCAATATCAAAAAAACAAAGATTCTCCCCACTGGGCCAATTGGTAGCATCAGTATGGATGGTGAAGAGATTGAGATAGTTAACAGTTTTAGTTTACTTGGTTCCACAGTCAACACTCTTGGTAACAGCAGCCAGAAAATCAAGAGATTAATTGCTTTGGGAAAGTCAGCTGTGAGGGACATCTCAAGAGTACTACTGAAGTGCAACGACGTCAGGCTGGAGACTAAGGTGCTCCTGATCTGGGCTATAGTCTTTGCAATTACGTGCTATGCATTGGAGAGTTGGACAGTGAATTGGGATGATAAAAAGAGAATTGGTGCCTTTGAGTTGTGGTGCTGGAGAAGAGTGTTGAATATACCATGGACTGCTAGGAGAACAAACAGGTTTGTCCTGGAGAGGGTGAAACCAGAATGTTCCCTGGAATCAAGGATTCTGAAGCTTCGTCTGACATACTTTGGGCATGTTGCAATGAGGAACTGGTCCTTGGAGAGGGATATCATGTTTGGCAGAGTGGAGGGACAGCACAGGAGAGGAAGACCCTCAATGAGATGGATCGATTCTGTGAGTGGAGTGGTGGGAATGAATGTGATTGAGACAGCGAGGTTGGCACAGGATAGAACGGCGTTTAGGGCTCTTGTACATAGGGTCACTATGAGTTGCAAATGACTTGATGGCACATAACAACAGTATATGCATGTAAAAGCCAGACAGTATGAATAACAAAAAGCAAAGGGAAACTGATACCTTTGAATTAGCACACTGATTCAAAGTAGGGATTTTCCCCTCAGTATTTTACTTTTGAATATTCTAAAGAGTTCTTTTGCAGCAGTTTTAACTAATGCAATTTACAATTTCATTTATTAACTGGTGCTTCCAGATGATTAGTTGTGGATCCAAGTAAAATGAGTTTTGCAACTACTATGAGTGTAATGAATATACCATGAACTACTAGGAGAACAAACAGGGGCATCCTAGAGAGAGTGAAACCAGGCTGCTCCTTGGAAGCAAGGATTCTGAGGCTTCATCTGACATACTTTGGGCATGTTGCAAGGAGTGACCAGTCCTTGGAGAGGGAAATCATGCTTGGGAGGGTGGAGGGACAGCGCAGGAGAGAAAAACTCTCGATAAAATGGATTGATTCAGTGACTGGGGTAATGGGGGTAGATGTGCAGAGACCAAAAGATTGGCACACGATAGAGTAGGGTTCAGAGCTGTTGTACGTAGGGCCACTATGAGTCGCAAGCGGCTCTATCACACACAACAACAACAACAACAATGAGCTATTAATGACACTTTAGCTTAGTGAGACTCATCATTTGATTTATAGAATTTTCAAATAATAATTTTGTGTAACTTTTTTATATAGGCGCATCAGAAAACCAATACCCTTTCAAAAAAAACCACAAACAAACAAAAAAAAAACCCAAACAACAAAACACCAAAAAAACCTTGCCTTGCTGTCCATGAATCATAACCTATCAAACCCCCTAAATTGAAAACTCTCCCTAAACCTAAGTCTAAAATGACACTCTCCTGGTGAGTGAGTGACCCACACACTTCCTTGACAGTGCTGTGGCTGCCCCAACCCCTAGGCTTGCTGCCTTCTCCTTTTATTACTTGTGAACTAACAGGTGTTACAGGCCACACCCAAGGGAAATGCCTCTTACACATGATCTGTTGTATTTCATCTGGATTGTTTTTGGTTTCTCAGATAATGGGGATCATGACATAGTTTCCACACTATACACACGTATTTTGGTGAGACACGATTCAGTCAGTCGACACCCTAGAAACACTGCTTAGTCCAGTGCCATTCTCACAGTCACTGCTATATAAATACATAGTTGGCAGCCTCTGCGTCAATCCATCTATTTGAGAATTTTCTTCTTTTTTGTAAATCATCTATTTGATCGAGCATGATGTCCTTCTCCAGGGACTGGTTTCTCCTGATAACATGTCCAAAGTACTTGGGACAAAATCTCACCATTCTTGTTTCCAAAGAGTATTCTGACTATACTTCTAAGGCAAATTTGTTAATTTTTTGTCATTTACTGGTGTATGTATACTATACATTGTGATCTTTCCTCCATATACCCTTATAAATCTTGCTACACTAAATCTACAAATAGGTAAAGAAGCTGGTAACTTCAAAGAGTTTGTTACTGTGTAGCAAATATGCTTTATTTAGAATGCATGTTTGGTAAAGTGAACAGAGCACTTCAAAGGCTTTTGAAGTTTTTATTTAGCAATATGAACTTTGATCCAAAGATTCCAGTCTAAGGATTTATGACACAAATTTAGTTGCTTATTGCATGGGAATATTAATTGCATTCTAGTTCATAATAATGGAGCTCTGGTCACCTATTGGATAGATGCACTACTAATGCAAAAGTCAGGATTCAGAGAGATGGGCACTCTCCTTCTGTGGGGTTTATAGCCTCAGAAAACTTGTTAGAGGATCAGCTAAGAGTTAGTTCCAATTTGGCAGCATAGAGTTGACTTTGTAATAGTAATAGCTTGGCCACAATCTAAAAGTCCATCTGTAAGATAAAGTTATTATATTTGCATACAGTGGAATATTATACTGCACTTAGGCTGAAAAAGGGTATCCAAGCAACTCTGCAACATTAAGTGTGAAAAGCAAGCAACAGAGAGCAGTGTATATAGAGCATTATTTTTTATTTTTAAAAAAGAGGTATCCATGTGTCTTAATGTATACAACATATATTGCAAAGAATATATTAGGAAATCCTAGTATTGTGTGCCTTTAGGATTGGGATAGATGCAGAGCAGGGATGGAGGGGACAATTATGTCTTACTTTGGCATAATACAGTTGAAGTTTTGCATTAATGCATTCTCAATTGTGTGTATGAGTGTTTGCATGTGCACGTGTGAAAAAAAGAAGAGAACGTTAAGCTCAACAGGGATAATGGGTTGTCAGCGGAGAAATGAAATAAAAATAAAAAATATTATACTTGGGGGCTGATATATGCATATTACTTAGGATGGTCTATTACAGAGCTCCACAAAAGATTTTATTTTTAAAAAATATAAATGTGCAAGGAGCTGGAGTCAGAAAATCAAAAGGGCTGAACTCGCTCAGCATTTCTTAAGCTCAAGGAACTGAAGAACAAAATCAAACCTTGAGTTTCTATAATTAAGAATGTTTTAGGCAGAATATTGAATGATCCAGGAAGTATTAAAAGAAGATCGAAAGAGTATACAGAGTCATTGTACTGAAAGAATTTGGCAGACACAGAAGAATTTAATGAAACAATATATGAGCAAGAGCCTATCTATGGTGATGAAGGAAGAAGTTCAAGCTGCTTTGAAGGAATTAGCAAAAAATAAGCCCCCAGGAATAGATGGTATATCAATTAACATATTTCAACTAATAGTTGCTGTCCTGGATGTGCTCACCAAGTTGTGCCAGGAAATCTGGAGGTCAACCACTTGCCCAACTGATTGGAAGAAATCTTTACTTGTTTCCATTCCAAGAAAAAGTGACCCAACAGAGTCATTCACATTACATGCAAGCAAGAATCTGCTGAAGATGATAAAAAAATGACTGGAATAGCAGAGAACCGCCAGAAGTCAAGGCTGGATTTAGGAGGGTTCGTGGTACTACGGATATTGTAGCTAATGTTAGATGGATCTTTGCTGAAGGCAGGGAGTACCAGAGTAATATCTATCTGAGTTTCATTGATTATGCAAAGGCATTTGACTGTGTGGATCATAACAAATGGTGGCTGACTCTGAGAAGAAGGGAATACCAGAACATTAGATCGGGCTGATGCGAAACCTATACTTACACCAGGAGGCAGTCATCAGAACAGAGTAAGGAAATACTGCATGGTTCAAAATTGGGAAGGGTGTACGCCAGGGATGTGTCCTATCTACATAGCTTTTCAACCTATATGCAGAATAGATTATCCAGGAGCTGGGCTGTATGAGGAGAAGTGTGGCATCAGGATTGGTGGAAGATCCATCCACAATCTGTGTTATGTAGATGACGCAACACTGCTTGCTGAAACTGAGGAAGACCTGAAGTGCTTGTTGCTTCAAGCAGAGGGTCAAGAACTGCAGCCCTCAATATGGATTGAGGCTCATATCAAGAAGACAAAGATAGATTATCACCACTGGGCCAATTGACAGCATCAGTATGGATGGTGAAAAGATTGAGATTGTTCACAGTTTTAGTTTGCTTGGCTCCACAGTCAACATTCTTGGCACCAGCAGCCAGAAAATTAAAAGATGTATTGTTATGGGAAAGCCTGCTGTTCGGGACCTCTCCAAAGTACTAAAGAGCAATGGTGTCTCTCTGGAGACCAAGGTGCATCTGATACAGGCCATTGTCTTTGCAATCACTTGTTATGCATCAGAGAGTTGGACAATGACTAG
>NW_006399814.1:14586763-14588271 GCF_000299155.1 Elephantulus edwardii
CTCTTCTCCAGCACCACAGCTCAAAGGCATCAATTCTCCTTCTATCCTCCCTAGTCATTGTCCAGCTCTCTGATGCATAACAAGTGATTGCAAAGACAATGGCCTGTATCAGATGCACCTTAGTCTCCAGAGAGACACCATTGCTCTTTAGTACTTTGGAGAGGTCCCGAACAGGAGCCTTTGCCATCGCAATATGTCTTTTAATTTTCTGGCTGCTGGTGCCAAGAATGTTGACTGTGGAGCCAAGCAAACTAAAGCTGTGAATAATCTCAATCTCTTCACCATCCATCCTGATGCTGCCAGTTGGCCCAGTGGTGATAATCTATCTTTATCTTCTTGATATGAGCCTCAATCCATATTGAAGGCTGCAGTTCTTGACCCTCTGCTTGAAGCAGCAAGCGCTTCAGGTCCTCCTAAGTTTCAACAAGCAGGGATGTGTCATCTGCATAATGCAGATTGTTGATAGATCTTCTACCAATCCTGATGCCACACTTATCCTCATAGAGTCCAGCCTCCTGGATAATCTGTTCTGCGTACAGGTCGACGATGATACGATTAAAACATTTGTTTCAAAACACCGAGGCTGGACTGAGTGCTAGTGTGGCTGAGCTACTTGACCGGTCAGAGATGAAGTAGTAGAGACCTTGAAGCGACTGCAGAGCCAGAAGGGCGTGCAGGGAATCATTGTGGCGAACACAAAAGGCATTCCCATCAAAAGCACGATGGACAATTCCACGACCCCACAGTACGCCAATCTCATGCACAACTTCATGTTGAAGGCACGGAGCACGATGCAAGAAATCGACCCCCAAAATGACCTTATCTTCCTTCGAATTCACTCCAAGAAAAATGAAATCATGGTTGCACCAGATAAAGACTATTTCCTGATTGTGATTCAGAATCCAACTGAATAACCTTCTCTCTAGGGTCCCTGTGTTATTCTTTAACTTAATGCCACCCAAGAAGACGAAATAATCATGCCAACCATAAAAAAAAATAAAGCATTTGTTTCAGTATTATTTAATGGGAAATTTAACAAAAACAACAAGAGAGCAGACGCGTGAGATTCCCTCAGCGAGGGAAAACAGATATGGGCAGATTATAGAAAAGCGTTTTTAAAATTAACTGGGGTTAGTCCCTTCCTGTTTCGTTTTACAATTTTTTTTATTGTGTCCCATCAAATCGGAATCGAGTGGACCCTCAGGAGGGTTTTCAGAAGCAGTTAATCGCAGGGGAGGAGACTGCCCACTCTTTTTCCAAGGCACAGCCTCTGGACTTGAACTACTTTTCTTTAGGATCACAGAGCAAATTCTTACCACTAGGCCACCATAGAGACAGAAGAGGAAGCGAAGACCAAAATGGATGTCAGAAGAGACTCTGAAAATTGCACTGGAGCGCAGAGAAGCCAAAGCACAAGGAAGAATTCAGGATACTAAAGAGTTGAATAGAAGATTTCAAAAGGCAGCACGGGATGACAAAGCAAAATATTACAATGAAATGTGCAAGGA
>NW_006399814.1:14589971-14593160 GCF_000299155.1 Elephantulus edwardii
GATTGGCACAGGACAGAGCAGAGTTTAGGGCTGTTGTACATAGGGTCGCTAAGAGTCGCAAGCGACTCGACGGCACATAACTAACAACAACAGGCCACCAGAGATCTTTACAGTACTTTTAGTCAATAAAATTATGGGTTGCTCTGACTTGCAGAGCATCAAGAATGAAAGAAAACATGTTCAAAATGATACTCTGCAGAAAAACTTAGTGGAGGAAAATGTGTAGATGACGCAGAGAGACCTACAAGTGTAAGTTCAAGCGTATTTTTTCAGCTTTCTGAGGGACCCCCTAGACTCCAGGGTCCTTCGTCAACACTGGCAAGCAGGCCTGGGAGTGTGGGAGCTTCAGGTTAGCTGCCCCAGAGGCGGCCACCAACAAGGCTACCGAGGCGTTGTTCTCGACGAGATGGCCTGGCCCCATTCACCTGAGGCCTCAAACCAGTAGATCTGGCTCGGCCCGGCGCCGCCCTGCTGAACCACACTGCACAGTAGCGGACTTATGCACAGAAGGGTGTGAGCGCCGGGATGTGCAGGCTCGGTCCTGCCTGGCTCGCCTTGCCCGGCCGGCTGCTGTCCTCGGGGCTATGCGCTATGCCACCTCGGCCAGTTCTCGCGCTGTCTGGGTTCTTCCGACCCAACTGGCTACATAGCACAACACTAACCCAGGCCAACAAGAGCTTCGTTCGTGCAGCCCGGCAGGCAGGCAGGCAAGTGGCTCCTCCAGAGAGGAGGGGCTCCCCACGTCACGTGACAGCCTGCTCCCCGCCTCCACCCCCCAATCCGGGTCCGGGCGTGGTCACGTGGGTGGCGTGGCGACTGCGTCAGTCACTGTCCGGGCTGCGGGAGTCGATCCACCGCCGTCAGCGGACGGGGCGGGGATCCTGGTGCCAGGTCCTCGCCTACTCGCCCCCCGCCGCCTCCGTCTGCTGTACTGACTCGGCCCGACTGTCATGGATCGGGGCGGGATCTCCGTCTGTTCCCTCTGAGGCGCATCGCCTCCCCCTCCACCGCCGCCTCCGCTTTCTGAAGCCTCCTCAACCCCCGCCGCCAACCGGAGCCCTTCGCCTCTGGCAGCCCGCCGCCGCCCCCCGGCAGGCTCGAATGCGCGTCTAGTGAAGGTGCAGGCCCGGCGCCGCCGCTGCCGCAGCCGGGAAATGGTTCGGGCCTAGCGGAGCCGGGACTGGAGGTGAGACGGACCGACGGACCGACAGCCAGGCCCGGCTGCGGGGCGGGGAGGGGGGGGCTGAAGGTTTGGGGGGGAGGGGACGTCGCTGGGTTCTCGTGAAGACCCTCCCGCCCCAAGGCTGCCTAATCCGATTTCGCCTTTCCGCCTTCCACCTCTGCGTCAAAAAAAAAAAAAAAGAAAAGAAAAGAAAAGAAAAGAATAAAGAAAAAAAGGAAAGAAAGGCTAAACCCCAACCCTAACTGGAATCCCGTAAACCCATTTTCTCAGCATTTCTCTTTCCTTCTATAATCCATGCCCACTCTCCGAAACTCGATCGGCTCATTTGTCCCTCCGAAATTTTTATTCTCAATTTCAAGTTATTTCTAGTTAAAGAGAAAAATAGGCCCCGATTCTGGCTATCATTGCCGAACTAGTTCTCGCTTTCCTCTCGCGATCCTGCGCACCTCCCACCACCCCTCCCCTCCTTTGCAAAAAAAAAAGAAAAAAAAAATTTCCGCCTTCGACTTGCGAAGAGGGTTGACTAAAAATGGGAACGGGCTTGTAATACTTGACTACCCCCCAACAAGTTCTGGATCAGTCAGTTAGCTAGCTAGTTATCCGATAGCTTGTATTTGGATATTGGTGTGTAGGCCTTTCCACCAGCTGCCTGGACTCGGGGTTAATCTCGTAATTGACGTCAGTGCTTTGTTCCTTCCACTTTGCTGTTCCTTCCACTCTTTGAGGATGGATCCTGGGGTGTAGGAGTTTGTGGAGTAGCTTTTTTGCCGTCTAATCCACAAACAACATCTTTTGTAGGGACTTGAAAGTGCAAATGTGAAATGCTTGTGTGTGGAGTTCCTACTGAGACGAAGAGTTCCATGTAGGGTGCCCATAGTTTTGTCAGTAGCAGTTGGGAAGGGTGATTTCTTCCTGACTGACCATATGGAGATTTTAAACCAAGGCCCTTTTCGGTGACTAGGATTTTTTTCTTGACAGAAATCTTAAGCCTTAGGTGCTGGTGAATAGACGGTTTGTAAACGTGCCATTTACAATGTGTGCGGGTTTTAAGGACAGAGATGTTACAAGCTTAAAGCTTTGTTTTCATATGAATTCTTCAAAGCTTTGTAAAGTGATTTGTGTACTTAAACCACCCTTTAATATATCAAAATGGATATATTTATGAGAACTTTTCTTTTCGGGCTTTGATAAAGAGTCTTTGTGGCTTCTGAGTCTGCCTGGAATCATCTTTGGTCATAAATGTGTAAAAGTGTTGGCAGGTGGCCACTTGGTTTTCAACAAAGACGTTGTCTTTTAAGTTTCTCTGGCTTATTTTCCTTATTTATTACGACTCGATGGCACATAACAACAAACAACAACTTCTAGGCTTTGTACATTAAAAAAAAATGCAAGGAGTGAGTTCTTATTATCTATTGATACTAGCTTATTAAAAATCTAGAATTACTCAAATGAGTGAGGACACAAGGTGGGCTAGGTGTGATTGACCAAAACTGGACTGTTTGTTTAAATAAATAAAGCTTAGCTGTGCTACTTGGAAAGTGATCTACAGTTTTGGGGTATAAAGGTGCCTCTGTAGTGCAGTTTTGAAGCTATATAATTAAGGGTCCTTATAGGTAGAATGCTTTCTTTTAGATTCACTTTCTACTTGTCAGATGGCATACATTCTCTTTTTGGAGATCTTGAATTATAGTACCACTTTGTAGTAGTTACTACTTTCTGCTTTGCTTGGTCATTTTTTTAGTCTGTTGTGTTTAGGTATTTAGAGCAACAGCATTAATTAGCCCTCTCTGTGTTCTTCCCAGTATTCTGTACATTGATTGGGCTGAATTTAAATGTGATAATATTTTGAATTTAAATATCATGTTTAAAAAGCTGTCTAAAATTTCACAGGTTATTTAAAGACAGCTGCAAAATCAGTATTTAAAGGAGAAAGAAAATATCAGTTACAAAACTTGGCAGAAAATAAGCCTAAAAGTATATTTATACACACACACACACACACACAC
>NW_006399814.1:14593745-14599604 GCF_000299155.1 Elephantulus edwardii
TCAATACTCTTCTCCAGCACCACAGCTCAAAGGCATCAATTCTCCTTCTATCCTCCTTGGTCATTGTCCAACTCTCTGATGCATAACAAGTGATCGCAAAGACCATAGCCTGTATCAGACACACCTTAGTCTCCAGAGTGACACCATTGCTCTCCAGTATCCTGGCGAGATCCCTAACGGCAGACTTTCCCATCGCAATACTTTTTTTCATTTCCTGGCTACTGGTGCCAAGAGTGTTGACTGTGGAGCCGAGCAGAGTAAAGTTGTTAACAGTCCCAATCTCTTCACCATACGTCCTGATGCTGCCAATTGGTCCAGTGGTGAGAATCTTTGTCTTCTTGACATTAAGCCTTAATCCATACTAAAGGAAAAAGTGTTTAATATGTACCTAAGGGAAAAAAGGAAACAGGTATTTCTTCTTTTGTGGCCATCTACTGGCCTAGAGTCAGAAATGTAGAAGGCTTTCTCTTTTCTTTGTAGTGTTCTTCATAAAATCAAAGAGGTCGATGTTCCTTTGTATTGGGGTGAGATCACACCTGGACAATGACCCAGAAGTGCAGTATGTATTCTAAAAAAGGTTGACTTGAATTTTATTCTTTTGGTTCCATTTTAAAGATACCTAGTGGTAAAGAGCTGTCCTGCCAACCCAAAGGAAAAAACTTCGAACCCACCAGATGTCCCCTGGGAGATAGATGGCCATTCTCCACCTGTGTGATTACTACTTCTGAAAATACACTGGAGGGTCAACTATAGGTTGGTTCTGACTCAGTGACACATAAGAACAACATCTTCCTATTATAACTTTCCTATTCAATACTAAGTTTTGTCAGACTTTGAGCCCTCATTATATTTTACTTATTTCCTTTCTCATTTCCTCTGATAAGTTGGAACAATTATATTTGATTTCTGGGAGGGTGGTGCCAGTCTCAGTTATTGTGAAATGAGGTAGACTTACTTTTTAAAGCTAACCTGACCTATTACCTTGCTGCTTTTTTCTGTTTGAGATAAGAAAGGCATTTCTGACAGTGGTAACTCCCTAAACCTACCAGTCTGGGTTATTTGAAGTTACAGTCTAATAACCTGGAAGAGGGCATCTAGTATAAACATTCCAGTTACTGGATATTGGTTGATATTCCGCAGTCCTAGTTATTTTAATGGGGTTTTCCCCCTTGGTATCATATTCTTTTGAGAATTTTAATGTTACTGGTACATAGGAAATATCCGAACGACTGAAATAACTTCAAAATACACTCAATTTAGGGCTATCTCCTCTATTTTTAAGGAGCCCTGTTGGCTGGTGGTTAAAGTACTGGGCTGCTAAACAAAGAGTTGGCAGTTAACACCTATCATCTACTCCATGAAGATTTTCTAAAGATTTATTGCCTTGAGAACTCTATAGGACCGTTCTACACTGTCCCACAGAGTTGCTATGAATGGGAGCTGATTCCAGCGGTGGAGAGTCTATTTTGAAGGAAAATAGTCTTTAAAAACCACCTGCTTCATTAGCCATATTTTATTAAAAATCTCTAAAGGAAAGTTCAGAGAGAAAGCATTTTACGTAACTTTATCCCTTGGAGTACATAATGAACACATGGTCACTTTCAGGCATAGAGACACAGCTTACTGTACTTACTGTTTTAACCTGATTATTTTGATCTTTACTCCCAAGAACAAGTAAAATGTGGCATGAATTCTTTGCCCAAGTGACTGGGTGAGGAAGAGGAGATCAGTGTTGTGAGTGGATTGCCCTGAGAAGCCTGTATGATTTGGCCATTCAGTGATTGTTGTGGTTGATCTTGAAACTGAGCTTCCTGGGGCTATTTTCAGGCTGAATGGCCCTCCTAGGACTTTATCAGTGTGGAATTGGAGCTCTGATGGCCTAGTAGATAGGATATTGCTCTGCCAACCCAGAGGTGGTTGTTGTAGTCGGAACTGACCCATAGCTGACCCTCTGGCGGGTTTTCAGAGGCAGTTAATCACATGGTAGGAGATTGCCCATCCTTCTTCCGCGGAGCAGCTGGTAGCCTTGAACTACATGCCTTCGGTATTGCAGTGCAGCTTCTTGCCACTAGGCCAGCAGAGCTCCCTAACCCAAAGGTGGCGGTTATTTGCGTCAAGTCACTTGCAACTCATAGAGACCTGTGTCCGATAGCCCTGAAACCTGCTCTATCCTGTGCCAACTTTACTGTCTCTAACACACCTACTCTTATTATCCCAGTCCCTGAATCAATCCATCTCATCGATGGTCTCCCTTTCTTTCTCTGTTCCTCCATCCTTTCAAGCATGAGGTCCCTCTCCCAAGACTGGTCCATCCTTGTAACATGCCCAAAGTATATCAGATGAAGCCTCAGAATCCTTGCCTCCAAGGAGCAGCCTGGTTTTACCCTCTCCAGTACGAACCTGTTTGTTTTCCTGGCAGTCCATGGTATATTCAACACTCTTCTCCAGCACCACAGCTCAAAGGCATCAATTCTCTTTCCATTATTCCTTGTCTTTTTCCAGCTCTCTGACACATAGCAAGCAATTGTAAAGACTGTGGCCTGGATCAGGCACACCTTAGTCTCTAGACTGACATCTTTGCTCTTGAGTACTCTGGAGATGCCCGATGGCTAACTTTCCCAAAGCACTTCGTCTTTTGATTTCTGGCTGCTGGTACTAAGAGTGTTGATTGTGGAGCCAAACAAACTGAAGCTGTTAACAATCTCAATCTCTTCACCATCTATCATAATGCTGCCAATTGGCCCAATGGTGAGACTCTTTGCTTTCTTGATTTTGAGCTTTAGTCCATATTGAAGGCTGAAGTCCTTGACCTGCAGCAAGCGCTTCAGGGCCTCCTTAGTTTCAGCAAGCAGAATTGTGTCAAAGGTAGGCAGTTCAAATCAACCAACTGCTCCTTGGGGTGATTTACAGCTTTCTGGAACCCCCACCCCCAATTTTTAATTTTTTTTTTTTTTTAAACCTACTGAAATGTCAGCTGTGAGTCACTTCTGACTTGTGGTCACTGAGACAATCAGGACGTTTTTATTTTGCACTTATTAGCATAGGGACAGTTTTATGAGACAGAAAAGTACTGGTCAATACTCAGCATAGATGGAGCTTTCTAATTGCTGCCCTTTCTTCCATTTGGAATATCCTTTTTCCTAACTTGTTTACTACTTATCAAAATGTCATCAACTGTTAAGGCCCAGTACAGCTACCATTATATTTCTAAAGATTTCCCAACTCCTCATCCTATCTTAAACTAATCTCCTTTTTTTTGAATCCCTACACGATTTTTTATCTCTTTGAATTATATGTCGTGGAGAAGCTACAGCCAGAGTGCTCCTTAGGGGAAAGGATGATGAAACTGTCTCACATACTTTAGGGATGTGGTGAGAAGAGACCAGTCCTTGGAGAAGGACATCATGCTTGGAAAAGTGAAAGGTCAGCAGAAGAGAGGAAAACCCTAAAAGAGATGAATTGACACAGTGGCTGAAGCAGTGTGCTCCAGCATAGAAGGGATGGTGGGCTTGGTGCAATATAGGGCAGGGTTCAGGTCTGCTCTTCATAAGAACTGTGAGTCATGGAAAACTTGATGGCACCTGACAACAACAACAACAACAACAACAACAACAAAGGTCTGGGGAGCTCTCGTGGCTTAGTAGTAAAGAATTGCACTGTCAGTTCATGGTATGCAATTTGAACCCATCAACTTCTCCACGGGAGACAGATGGACACGATCTCCCATGGATTGTACTGTCTTTAAAAATCCACTGGCAGGTCAGCTACAGGTATGTTCTGACTTGACATACAGTATACAGCAACAATAAGATGGGACTACTTGAAGGAGAAAGATGGGCAGTCTCTGCTCACTTGATTAACTGCCATCTGAAAACCCACTGGAGAGTTATCTGTGACTTGGTTCACAGCAACAACATAGGGCTACCGGGGCAGTCTGGTGGTGTAGTCAGAGGGGTGTTGCACTGCTAATCCAAAAGCCATGCATCTCTGATGATTCATATCCACTAGCTGCTCCGAGAAAGGAAGACTGTCTTGTCATATGATTTACAGCCTCAGAAACCCACTGAAAGGTCAGCTCTGAGTCCTTTCCAACTTGATAGCAGTGAAGTTTTGTTTTGGGATTTTTTAATTAATGAGATGATAGCCTGCCCAAAGGAGCACAGAGTGTCTGGGGAGATACATTAGTAAAAGAGAGACTGCAAGTGCTATGTTGTTGTTGTTATGTGCCATTGAGTCGCAACCCTATGTACCACAACCCTAAACCCTGCTCTATCCTGTGCCATTCTCACTATCTATGACACACCCATCCTGATTACCCCAGTCACTGAATCAGTCCACCTCATAGAGGGTCTTCCCCTCCTGCGCTGTTTCTCCTCCCTCCCAAGCATGGTGCCCTTCTCCAAGGACAGGTCCCTCCTTACATGTCCAAAGTATGTCAGATGAAGCCCCAGAATCCTTGCCTCCAAGAAGCAGAACGGTTTAACCCTCTCCAGGATGAATCTGTTTTCTTAGCAGTCCATGGTACCCTCAATACTCTTCTCCAGCACCACAGCTCAAAGGCATCAATTCTCCTTCTGTCCTTCCTAGTCATTGTCCAACTCTCTGATGCATAACAAGTGATTGCAAAGACCATGGCCTGTATGACGTGCACCTTCATCTCCAGATAGACACCGTTGCTCTTCAGTACTTTGGAGAGGTCCCTAAACAGCAGACTTTCTCATCACAATACGTCTTTTAATTTCCTGGCTGCTGTTGTCAAGAGTGTTGACTGTGGAGCCAAGCAGACTAAAGTTGTTAACAATCTCTTCACCATCCATCCTGATGCTGCCAATTGGTCCAGTGGTGAGAATCTTTGTCTTCTTGATATTGAGCCTCAATCCATATTGAAGGCTGCAGTCCTTGACCCTCTTGCAGTTTCAGCAAGCAAGGTTGTGTCATCTGCATAACGCAGGTTGTTGATAGATGGATATTTAAAAAAATTTAAAACAGCATTTACAATATTACTATAAACTTAAAAAAGGAATATAAATCCTATAATATCAAATCCCTAGACAGTGTTCAGATTCTGGTTTATAGTTTTATTTTGTATTTCAAAGAAAGCTTATGCACTGCAGTGGGTTTATTTGTGGCGTTTTCAAATTTTTGTTGTTCCCTTGCATTTTGTTTATTGACGAAGTCAAATCTTTGCTCTGTGGAATCACAGTCTGGATTGTGCCACTTGCATCCCAGTGGTTCATTAGTATGTTTCTCTTTCCCCTGTATTTCCTGTAAGTACTTATGTATCTAGAGTCTTAAACTAATTTTGCTTAATTTTTTTAAATTGTAAAAATAGTATTTAATATTGTGAACTTGCTATTCACTCTTAAACCTTCAATTTGACTTCAGTTTTGCTTCCTGAGGTGACCTCAGACCTACATGATGTCTTGTTTGAACGGTCTTTGCTTGGTCTTTGACTTTTCAGCACTTTATCCTTTGCTCTTTGCTGCTGCTGTTTTCCATGATGTCTATGATATCTTGATGCCGTTTCCTAGCTTTCTTCCTAATTACTTCTCCTTTGCATATTTTCAGTTTTCTATTTTTTTTTAATATTGGTAGTTCTGGATTTGAGTTTTGATGTTCTGTTTTCATTCTTTTGAAAAATCTCGTTCATCTGTATTGCCTTAGTTACCTTTTCTAAGTGTTTTAGGTGCACTAAATTCTTTACCCTTTTAGTTTTAGTTAGAAGAATGACATACACCTAATTTAAGCAATACATTAAGTATTACAATAATTAGTTCAACAATCAAGACATAGGAAGATAATTAAAACAACAGCTTAGTCCAGTGGCTCCAATTATGATCTCTTTGTCTCTTTTCTTTT
>NW_006399814.1:14601295-14614497 GCF_000299155.1 Elephantulus edwardii
CCCCACTTCACTGATTTCATCTCCTTGTCAAAGATCAGTTGACCATAGAGATAGATGGGTTGATCTCTTTTCTGATATGTTCATTGTGTATTCAGTTACTTCTCTTTTACGTTTTTAACATTTGCCAATAATATCTCCTATATTTTAAATGTCGTATTTTGTGTCATCAGGAGACACTGACTTGACCCTTAGTTTCAAATCTCAGGAATGGGGTTCATTAGTCTACCTCTGGATCACCAACTCTGACTAGGGGCTCCATTGTCATAACATGCTTTAGTTGAAACATCCCTGAGAGGAGTAAAGAACACTCTAAAATACAGTTGTCCCCCTCATTCATCCCTTTGCTATTTAGTACGCACATATGGCTTCTACTTTCCCTCATGTATATGTTAATGTAATGTTAACTATCTACATATATCAGCAGATATTCTTTATGAGTTGTTGTATGCCAGAACTGACTCATAGTGGGTTCTGCAGCGGATTTTCAGAGGCAATAAATTGCAAAGGAGAAGGATATTGTTTTTCCTTCTCCTACAGAGCAACTGGTGGTTTCACACCATGTGCCTTTGGGATTATAGCTCAGCCTCTTACCCTTAGGTCACAGAGCTCTTCTGTGGGATACTACCCAAACGCATATCCAGATAATACATCCAGAAGTCATTGCCCTCTGACTTCAGACTTTAAAGGCGATAACTTTTATTAGATTTTAGATATGCTTTATCACAAACCTAAATATTCTGAGTTAAATAAAATTTAAATCCTATTTAGCATAACATAATTGAAACACAGGAATGAGACAAAATAGAACCAGCACTCTTAGGAAAGAGTGAAGGAAATAATTGTTACAAAGTTTATACTGTATTTTCCTGGATGGGTAAGTTAAGTGATAGAACCAGCAGTTGCTGATTCATTTTGTTGACTCACTTTCTTGCAAATGGAATGAGTTCTTTGATTATCCAATCTGGATTTCTTCAGTCTGTCTACTGAGGAAATTTACTTTGTCTTTTGTGTTGGATTAAGTTTACCACTGAGAGAACATTCCAAGAGTTTAAGGGATGACAGTTTTATATTGTCTTAACAAAAGGAGTGACAAACAATGACTAGCAGGCTACAGGCAATGTGTTGCCTGTTTTTGTGTCTGCAAGCTAAATAAGAACTCTGGTAGCTTGTTGTTGCTGTTGTTTTGTGCCATCAAGTCACTTGTGACTCATAGCATCCCTGTGTACAACTGCTCTGAAGCCTGCCCTGTCCTGAGCCAATCTCACTGACTTCAACACACCTAGTAACTTAGTGGTAAAGAATTAACACTGCCAACCCATAGGCACGTGATTAAAATCCTCCAACTGCTCCATAGGAGAAAGATGGGCTGTCTCCTCCTGTGAGATTTACTGTCTCTGAAAACCCTTTGGAGGGTCAGCTGTCTGTCAGTTCTGACTCAGTAGTAGACAACAGCAATAACAAGAACACAAACTAGAATTTTTAAGTGGAAGATAAAAAAGGCAAAAGAATATTTTATGTGGCAATGTGAAAATTACATAAAAATTAGACTTCAGACCCATAAATCAAGTTTTACTGAAACACTGACACACACCAAATCAAAACCAGTTGCTATCAAGTTGGTTTGGAGTCAGCGACCTATGTGTGTCAGTGGAGCTATGCTCCATAGAGTTTTCAGGGTCACATTCCCCACCCCCCATAAAGCACCAGACTGCTGTGCGTCTGGGTAAATTCAAACTGCCTAACTTCAGTGCATAAACTATACATCACCCAGAAACTCTAGAATATTTTCTGTCTGGCCCTGTTCAGGAAAAGTTTCTTGAACTCAACTTTTAGTAGATCACATGGAACTAAGTGGATACATAGGTCAAAGGACTGACTTAAGACTTGGATAGTTAATATGTCTGCATCTGTTTACTGTGATGTTAGGTTGAGAGTATAAACTACAGTTCATCAGTGAAACATGTCTAAACCAAATCAGTTGCTGTTAATTTGATCCAGACTGTCCCTATTGGCAACTGCAAAGTGGCTTTGACCTTTCAGAAGGAGATTGCTAGGTCTTTCTTTAGAGGTACCTCTGGGTAGATTTGAACTGCCAATCTGATGGTTAGTGCATAACTGTTTGTCCTACCTAAGGACTCCTTTGGGTATTTGGACATCATTGAGTCAGTATGGACTCATAGCTGACCTTCCAGCCACTTTTCAACGGCAATAATTGCAAGGGAGGAGATTGCCCATCTTCTCCTGCGTTAACAGTGGATTTAAACCATGAGCCTTTTTGCTTGGCGGAGTCACTAACTCTGTAACTCAAAATTCAAAAAAGTTCATTGTTCTCGAGTTGGGACTGACTTATAGCTGACCCTCCAGCAGAATTTCAGAAGCTGAGGAGATTGCCCATCTTGTGGAGTAGCTGGTGGATTCGAACCATTAGAAAGGTGCCACCTTTGGGATAGCAGCACAACTCCCTGTAGACAATGCCACCACAACTTCCAGTACAAGGAAGACTTGTCCAGATAGCATTGTATGTTTGCTTTTTCTTAGCAAAAAGGGCTTTCCTCGTGAGAGGAAAATGAAAATTCCATAGTTACCTTCTACTTTTTTTAGTATACCTATCTAAAATGGAGATACCTGGGTGGCAAAAATAGTTTGTGCTTGATTATTAATTTAAAGCTTAGTGGTTTGAATTTATTCAGTGGCCCTGTGGAAAAAGGAAAGATCTGGAGATTTGATTCCATAAAGATTATGTCCAAGAAAACTCCTGATTCTGTGATATATGAAGTCACCGTGTGAAATCAACTTGAAGGCAGGTTTAACCTGGACTGAAAGGAAAATCTGCAAGTAGCAGCCACTTTCATGACATTTTGTATGATGCTCTTTGTGCACCACCTCTATAGTTTCCAGTGTGAACCATGAAGAACACCACTGCAAGAGAAGTTCTGTCATCTTCCCAGAGCTGGGGTGGGCATGCTTGTGCTCCTCAGCTAAGCTTTATGTAGCAATAGGTCATTTTAAAATCTCTTACTTACAATACTCCTTTCTTTTACCAGTTTCTTAAAGAAAATAAAATTTCACCGAATTTTCAGTGGAGATTTACACAGCAACTTAGATTCCTATTTGACAACTTCTGTATAGTTTTTTCAGTGATACTAATGTTATCACAGTGTGCCAACATTCTTTTTGTGGTCTGTGTATTTCCTTTCTAATACTCTAGTTTTCTTGCCCCTTTGCTTTTAACTAGTTACTGGTCTTTTGGTTTATACTTGTAGTTCATTTCTTTTTTTTTTATTTTTTAATTTAGTTTGTTTATTTTTCATTTCAATGAACATCTACAAAGATTTTGGAATTCCATTCATTCATTGTTGCACGCTTCTCCCGGCATAAATGTTGCTATTGTTGTTCAGTGCCATCAAGTCAAGTACAACTCATTAGCAGCCATACGAACAGATCTGAACCCTGTCCTATCCTGTGCCTTCCTCCCTGTCTCTGACACACGCAAGCCTGTTGCTGTAGTCACTGTATCGGTCCACCTGTTTGAGGGTCTTTCTCTCCTTTGCCATCCCTCCACCTTTCCAAGCATTATGTTCCTCTCCAAGAAATAACCAGGCCACTTGATAGCACATATCAAGCAGCATGCCCAAAGAATGTGACATGAAGCTTTATCATCTTTGCTTCCAACAAGCATTCTGGCTGCACCTTCTCCAAGACATTGTTTGTTCTATTGGCAGTCCATGGGATATTCAGTACCCTTCCCCAGCACCACAATTCAAAGGCATACATTCTTGTTGTGTGTCAGCCTTATTCATCAGATGCATAGCAAGTGTTTGAAAAGTTTTTATGTAGGATACCAATTTTAAGAGTTGTTGTTACGTTTTGTCAAGTTGCCTGCGACCTGTAATGACCCTATGTACAGCAGCTCTGAACCCTGCCCTGAGCCAGTCTCACTAATTCTGTCACACCACATCCATTGCCCCAGTCACTGTATCAATCCATCTTATCTGGAATCTTCTCCTGCAGTGTCCCTTCACCTTTCCAAGCATGATGTCTTTCTTCAAGGACTGATCTCCTGGCCAAAGTATGTGCCCAAAATATATGAGATGGAGCTTTAAAATCCTAGCCTCCAAGGAGAAGCTTGCTTTCACCCTCTCCATGACAGACCTATTTGTTTTCTTGGCAGTCCTTGGTATGTTCAAGATTCTTCTCTAGCACTACAATTTGAAGACATCGATTCTTTTTCTGTCATCCTAAGTCATTGTCCAGCTCTCTGATGCGTAACAAGTAATTGCAAAGGCCACGACCTGGATTAGGCACACCTTAGTCTCTAGACTGACATTGTTATTTTTCAGAACTCTGGAGAGGTCTCTGACAGCAGATTTTCCCTGTGCAGTTTGTACCTGTTGTGTGCTGCTCTACTGTTTTACTAAAATGTGATCTTGGGAGGGAGGCTTTGTTCTATGTCTAAAACCATCTCACATCAAGAGTCTCAGGGAGCTCATTTTGGACCAACTATTGTGACCCCAGCTAGAGTCATCACTGCTGCTAGCCAGGTACCATCTAGTTCTTGTCTCAAGGTAGATGAAGTTATCCCTCATGTAGACTATTTTTTCTGAGGTTTTGGTTACTTTGTAACTGATTAGCATCTGGCAAATAGAGACCTTCGTTGTATTTTAGATAGCTGCTGGCAATTCACTAGGATGTACGTCATGTTTTTTGTGAATTATATTGTGATTTGTTGCCTCTAAAAATCCATTAGAAGGTCAGCTATGGATCGTTTCTGACTCAGTGGCATATAACAACAGCATACACCAGATAGCTGAGTTGTCCCATAAAACTATGGTCCTAAGCCTTTAAACCCAGAAATCCTATCTAGGAAAGTATTTGGTTATATCTAAAGAGTATATATGTTTATGTCTTAAGTAAGTATGTGTGCCTGAACCCATATACTTTTGTTTTCATATACTCATAGATACTTAAAGAGGCCCCTGGTGGTGTTGTGGGTTTAGTGTTGGGCTGTTAACCAAAAGATTGAGTATTTGAACCTGCCAGCTGCTCTGAAGGAGAATGATGAGGCACAGTGGTCACCACGAGTCAGTCTACTCTTGGAAAGACAGTCATGAATGTATATTTGTATACAAGTCTATATATGTTTGTTCAAGTCATTGTTTTTATGTCTTTAGAGTGTTGACTTCTGGAGAAAGGTAGGCAGTCTCCTCCCCTGCAGTTTCCTGCTGGAGGTTCACCTGTGAGTCCATTCTGACTGGTTGGTACACAACAAGAGCAGCAGTGTTCACACTCTATAGTGAGGTTGTTGAGTCATAGCGCTGTACTGTTTCAGGTGTTTTGAGAAAGTGCTAGTCCATTTTCCATAGTACCATTTTTACAGTCTCATAAGAATGGACAAGAGTTCCAGACTGACTACATCCTCCCTGCATTTGTCATTATTTGGCTTTTTTGGTTTGCTTGTTTTTTTATCAGTGCCCTTTTCTGTAAGTTTGCTCCCCCACCCCCATCTTGCTAATGGTTGGAGTTATCTGTGTTTTATTGACAGTGCAAAGAGCCATTTGACTGAATGGATTGTAACAGATTATGAGTAACATTACGAGGAAGGTGAATTCCAGACATTTAATTGTACTCATGAAGAATCTGTGGATAGAGCAAGAGACGGTTGTTCAAATTAAACAAAGAAATACTGCATAGTTCTAAATCAGGAAAGTGTGTCAGGGTTCTGTCCTTTAAGCACACTTACTCAGTTGTATGCTGAACAGATGATCTGAGAAACAGGATTATATGAAGGATATTGCATCATGACTGGAGGAAGACTCCTTACCTGATATGCAGTTGATAGAAAGGTTGCTTACTGAAAATGAGGATGTGAAGTATTTACTGATGAAGATTACAGATTTCACTATGCATTACATCTCAACAAACAGAAGACAAAAATCCTCACAACCAGACCAATAAGGAACATCATGACTAACAGAAAAGATTGAAACTGTCAACAATTTTATTTTACTTGGATCAACATCTATGCCATGGGGGCCGCAGTTAAGGAGTTAAAGTGGTGGGCCATTGTGCTGCAAAAACTTTTTTTTTGTCCTCAAAGAAGATATTTTTGCCTGATGAACAAACTATCTTGTACAGCCCAGTTGGGCTGCAAGAAAGTGGCAGGTTTGATTGTAGTGTTATATTAAGTGTACTTTTGAATTACAGATTAGAAGATAATAAAAAGCTTTCCTTTTTGTCTGATTTAGATCTAATACATGCTATGATTGGTTGATACAGCTCTTTACTTTCTTGGTGCTTCAGTTTGTTTTTCACATCCTCCTTTTATTTCTCTTTTAAAATAATTTCCTGTACACTCAATTTTGCTGATTGTCTTATTGTGGCCTGCAGAAGACCTCTTTGAAGTGTTCAAATGCAAAGCTGTCAGTTTGTAGACTAAGGTGCATTTCACTCAGCCATGATATTTGCAGTTGCCTCTAATAGATGGAGAAAGAGCTCTGGTGGCATAGGAAGTAAAGTGTTGTGGTTCCAACACAAAGGCAAGCAGTCCAAATCCACCAGCTGCTCCATGGAAGAAAGATAGTTAGTCTCCTCCAGTGGAATTTACAGCCTCTGAAAACCCACTGGAGGGTTAGCCATGAGTCAATTCCCACTCCATGTACATGGAGAAGTTATACAGTGAACAGGAAGACTGAAGGAAAATTAATGCTTTCAAATTATGGTGTTGGTGAAGAATATTGACTATATAGTGGACTTTCAGAAGAGTAAACAAATCTGTCTTGGAAGAAGTAGAATCAGAATGCTACATAGCAGCAGAGAAGAGAGACTGTCCTCATGCTTTTGACAGAAGGAAAGAGTTCCTGCAGAAGGACATCATGCTTGGTAGAGGGCCAGTGAAAAAGAGATCCTCAACGGGATGGATTAACACATTGATTGTAACAGTGAACTCAAAATATAGCAACAGTTGTGAGGATAGCAGGTGCTTGGTCAGACAGTGTTTCATTCTGCTGTGCATGAGGTACCTTGAATCAGATCCCACTCAGTGATGCCTAACAAGAATTCTGTGTTTATTGGCTGCCTTGATGAGGGTTCTTTTTGTTGAAGGTTCTATTCATATCTTTTGCCCATTTTGTGATTGAGTTGTTTATCTTTTGTTGTTGCATTATTTCAATTCTCTAGATTCTAGATTTTAGAGATTAGACCTTCATTGGAGATTTCCCCCTTCCCAAGTGAGTGGGGTTGTCGACTCTTTAATGAAATATTTTGAAGAGCATAAGTTTTTAATTTTGATGACATCCCACCTACATAATTTGTCTTCTTCAGTTTATACTTTTCTTCCAGTGTTATCCTAGTTTTATAAAAGATTGGATCTTATAGCTACTCTGAGGAATTTTATGATTTTAGGTTTAACATTTAGGTCTTTAATCCCTTTGGACTTAGTTTTTGTGTGATTGACACGAGATATTCATCGTATTGTAGTTTTCTGCAGATGAATATTCACATTTTCCCCGCACCGTTTATTAAAGAGACTTTGTCTCTTCTGCTGAGTAGACTGTGATCCCATGTTGAAAAGCAGTTGTTCGTAGATGCCAGAATAATTGCTTCTCTAAAACTGTAAATCTCTGAATTAGTCATTTATCTTCTTAAAGTGTTTTAATAGTGTTCCATAACCTATAGAATTTTTTTAATCTGAGGATTAATGTATTTTATGAAACACTGGAAGAGAGAATTTATAGGCAGATATTCATCCCCTTGGGATTTCTGTTGCTGTGTTTATGTTTTGTTTATTATGGTGCTTGTCCCAAGTTACAGTGCATTGTATTAATGATTATTTTTGCAGTAGTTTACATAACACAAGATGGTGAGTAAAATTGTAGCACAGTGTAATACCACGTTGACTTTTTAGAATTAGTATAGTATTAGTATAGGAGGCCAATCTGATAATCTGGCCATAGTAGATAGAACTTTATATTCTAACTATGAGGTTTATTTGTTGAATCCCATTTTTTAATCAACATGAAACATTTTATTTGCAGTTAGAATGTTTTGTTCCAAACTTTTACTGTGATACACAATTTGAAAGCCTTTGCTTAATCAGTAAAACACAAGGGAGCGTTGGTGGCCTAGTGGTAAGAAACTCTGCTGCATCCCAAAGGCATGCAGATTGACGCTACCAGCTGCAACATAGGAGAAGGATGAGCAGTCTCCTCCGTGTGATTTACTGCCTCTAAAAACCCACCGGAGGACAGGCAGCTATGGATTGGTTCTGATACCACATAACAACAAACATCTTTCTGGTGTCTTTCTCAGCAGTGCCATCCATCGTTCCAAATCCTGTACAGAATCCAGGTTGTTTCTAGTAGTTCCCTGTTGAAATGGTTTAAAAAACAGTTCCCAATTGCTTTTTAAATTATGTTCACAAAACAACTATGAGGTACCATCTCACCCCAGTAAGAATAGCAAAATTTAACAGAACAGCAAGCAACAAATGCTGGCGAGGTTGTGAAGAAACTGGAACCCTTATTCACTGTTGGTGGGAGTGTAAAATGGTGCAACCACTATGGAAGGCAGTAGGGCACTTTCTCAAAAAGTTGCAAATAGAAATCCCACTTGACCCAGCAATTCCTTTACTGGAAATATACCCCAAAGAAACCATAACTGCCACCCAAGCAGATATATGCACTCCCATTTTTATTGTGGCTTTGTTCACAATAGCAAAGAGTTGGAAACAACCTAAGTGCCCAACAGCAAACGAATGGATAGAGAAGCTGTGGTATATTCACACAATGAAATACTACGCTGTATTGAAAAACAAGGAACTCATATTATACAAAATGGGTGACCCTGGAAGACGTTATGTTGAGCAAATTATCTCAGTTACAGAAGGACAAATACTGAATAGTGCCACTATTGTAAAATGGGACTGACATTGGGGTTGGGGGGAGACTAAGAAAGATGGAATAAATTATGTATCCTGCGTTGAAACAGATGACAGAGGATTGTTTAAAAGGGATATATGATTAGGCATTATTGTGATGACAGGGGTCCAAAACGAAGGCTGCCTAGTGGGGTGGACTTGGGGGGAGGGATTGTATAACAATGAAAAAATTTTTCTTTTACTTTTCAAAACGAAGGCTGCATAGTGGAATGGACTTGGGGGGAGGGATTGTACAACAGTAAAAGAATTTTTCTTTTGCTTTTCAAAGAGGAGCAAACTGGGGAGAAGTTTGGGCAGAGAGAAAAGTGTAACAATGAATGGAAATCCAAAGTTTCTGTAAACTTTCATTAAAATTAATAAAAAAAGAAAAAATTATGCTCAGAATTGTATTTGCATGTGGTATTAATGAAATTATTCTTTAATTTTTGCATTCTGTTCCCTTACTTTGAATGGGCATATATATGGATCTCTTCCAGTCAGTTTATCAGGACTTCCAAATTTCATGGCACGGATGAATAAGCACGTTCAGGATTGCATCTATTTATGACTATCTTAAAGACCTGTGTATTGTTTGACTTGAAATTGAATCAGGATGATTTTAGTTCCAGGTGTAAAGGGTGTCTGAGAGTCATTTTCTTAGTTATCTAATGCAGCTATAACAGAGATACCACAGGTTTATAATTTTAACAAACAGAACAGAAATCGACTCTCTTGACAGTTTAGAAGGCTAAAAGTCCAAATTCAGGATGCCGGCTCTAGTAGGAGAAGGCCCCCTCTTGTTTCCTTCAGTGTCTGTAGACCTCCTTATGATCTGGCCTTCCTTTCTGTAAAAAGAGATTTTTCTTGCAGGATCCCAGGTTAGAAAAGATGCATACCATTCCAAGTGATTGCCTCTTGGCACAAACACTCTCACCCTCCACCGCAGTGAGGTATCACCAACTACAACCAAAGGGAACTCGCTTTACATTTTATTTGGATTTTGATGGGATTAAGGATTAGGGAGTATTCCATTCTACCCTTAATCTTCCTTTAACTATTGGTTTGATAAATGATCATGGAGGATCATCATACATCTTCCACCTTCTCTACACATAATTTGAGGGGACGTAGTTCAGTCCATGACAGTTGTAGTCTTGGGGATACCACCAGTCTCTACAAGACCAGTAAGCCTGGTCATGTTTGAGGATTCTGAGTTTTGTAGCACATTTTTCTCCCACACTACCATGTACCTTCCATTCTGATTCTTTATGGAGTGCCCAGCACGTGGTATTTCTGTACCATTTTAGTCCTTCTGGTGTCAAGGTCTTGGAGATTGATGTTCACAGTTCTCTTGACTAATACTCTTTCATTTTCTTCACTTTTCTTTGTTTAGGTGCACAACTTGCAAGCTTTTAAAACCTCAATTGCTACTTAAAATAGGATGTAGAACATTGTCTTTGTCGACTGTTATGCTGTTGAGCCATAGCTGACCCTCCAGTAGGCTTTTCAGAGGCAGTAAATTGCATAGGAGTTGATTGCCCAACATTCTCCCAATGAGCAGCTAATGGGCTTGAACTTTGTGTTCCTCACCACTAGTTCACCATGTTATGTCTCTTTCTAATCCGTTTTCCAGGTGATAGTGTGATAATTTTAAAGTGTAAACTAGATGACATTTGGTAGCCATTGTGATCTTTTCATAACACAAACCTGATTTCCACTCATCTTTCCTTTCTTTTCTGCTTTATTTTTGGTTTAGTGCTGCCCTCTTGGTATAAAATGGCAGATTATACTGAGAAGTCCTTTCCTACCAACTATTTATTACTCACTTTTTAGGCCTGTTGTTTGGGTGAAAGTTGATCCCACAGGGATTCACTTTAAAGCTTGACCAGGGCTCTGGTCTCGGGGTTCCACCAGTCTCTATGAGACTAGTAAGTCTGACCTTTTTGTGATTTTTTATTTTGGTTTACATACTTTTCCTCCCACTCTGTTTAGGACCTTCAGGTTAGAACTACAGGTTAGTACTAGTAGCTTGGCTACTTGGTTCTTCTCATTGAAAGGTAATGCAGACTCTGGTTCATATGGTCCATTAATCTATCTTTTGGACTCATTACTTTCTTGAGTCTTATTTTCTTCACTTTTTGTTGAAATAGACAAGGAGAAACCAGTAGGTGCATCTTAGGTAATCACTTGCAAACTTGCTTTAGTGTTAGCAGTGAATTTTGAGATGTTTAAACCAGCTAAATTTGGTTGCTTATTGCTCAGATATTAATAAAAGCTCTAGAAGTATAATTTGATATGGATTTGAATTTGAAACAGTTACATGCTGTGCACTTGTGAAGACCACAGGATGAGAGAAAGAAAATGCCTCAACATTTTATATAATAACATAAGAGAACACTACCTAGTAGAGGTACCTAGTCTCAAGTAATAAAATTATTCATTCTTGTATGCATATCTTAAGTGTAAGCATATTTGCGTATGTTTTAAACACTTCGAATATTGCAGTAAGGATTTAAATTTTCTAGACTCTGGTGGCCTAGTGGTAAGAAACTGCACTGCAATCTTTAAGGCATGTGGTTCGAATCCACCAGCTGCTGTGAAGGAGACAGATGGGCAGTTCTCCTTCTGTGCAGTTTACTGCCTCTGTAAAACGACTGGAGGGTCAGCTATGGTTAAGTTCCAACTTGATGGTACTCAACAACAACAGTTTTAAAAAGGATAATGTAATCAAGTTGACAGATACTGTATTTTGTACAATATTTTTATTGAATAATTGACTCTTTGCTTACTGACATACTAAGCTGTGGTTGTGGTTCTGCTTGGTCTCAGATAAGAAAATAAAGTTTTGCTCTATTAGGAAAAGGGAGCTCTGGTGACCTACTGGCAGGAAGCTTTGCCGCAATCCCAAAGGCAATGTGGTTCTAGGCCACCAGCTGCTCCGTGGGAGAAGGATGGGCAGTCTCCTCCCATGCGATTAACTGCCTCTGAAAACCTGCTAGAGTGAGGTCAGCTATAGGTCGGTTCCAACTCAATGGAACAGAGCAACAACAACTATTAGGAAGAAAATCTTTATGGGAAAATTACACACCTTAACATCAGGAAAACAAAAATCCTCACCACTGGACCTCTGGGTGACATATGGTTGTTAGATGCTATCGTTGGAACCGATTCATAGCAAGACTCTCCAGAGGATTTTCAGAGGCTGTAAGTCCCAAGGGAGGAGATTTCCCATTTTTCTCCTGAAGAGCAGCTAGTGGACTCAAACTGCCTACCTTTACTGCCTGACCTTGGATTGGCAGCACAGCTCCTTACCACTGGGCCACCAAAGCTCTGGCAACATCATGTTGGAGAAAAGATTGAAGTTCCTAATAACTTCCTTTTACTTGTTGCCTCCATAATCAACACGAATGGTAGGAACAGTCAAGAAATCAAAAGATATGTTACAATGGGGAAATCTGTTATCCAGAATCCCTTGTTATATATCTAGTTCTAGGGAGGAAGGATGACAGTTTAAAGACTAAGGTGCACCTAAGCCAAGTCATAGTATTTTCCGTTTCTTTAGATACATATACTGGACACTGAATAAGAGTAATTTACGCCTTTGAATTGTGGTGTTAATGAAAATTATTGAATATCCCAAGACTACCAAAAGAACAAACAATTATGTCTAGGAGCAAGTAGAACCGGGGTGCCTCCTCAGAGGCAAGGACGGTGAAACTCTGTCTCACGTACTTTGAGCATATAGTCAGTAGGGGCCAGTCTTTAGAAAGATATGCTGGGAAAAGTAGAGGGTTAGCAAAGAGAAAAAGAACCTTTATGAGGTGGATTGACACATTGACAGCAACAGTGAGCATACTGGAGATTGTGAAGATGATACAGGATGTTGTTCAGGGGGGTCACTATGAGTTGTAGTTGAATTGGGTGCCTAATGATAACAACTCTGAAGGAAGAAATTGTTTGCATGAATGTCCTGAAGCTGCAAAGAGGTTCAAGAAACCTCAAAACGGAAATTGGGAAGAGTGGTAGGAAGACTCAAAATTAATCTTGTGAGATAACAGTTAGATGAAGAATAATTTGACAGGTGACAGGGTTTTAGAGTTTATTCTAAGATAAATGGAAAACTAAAGGGGCTCTGGTGGCCTAGTGGCAAGATGCTGCACTGCCATCCTGAAGGCACACCGTTCTAATCCACCAGATGCTCCACTGGAGAAGGAGGGGCAATCTCCTCCTCTGCCTGTTGGATTCAGTTCAAAGGTACACAACAAGAAATTTTTTTAAAAAATTTTAT
>NW_006399814.1:14614597-14624834 GCF_000299155.1 Elephantulus edwardii
ATTTTTGTGTGAGTGTACCGTCAAATCAGATCTGACTGGTATAGTAGGAGATTGTCCCTCCTTCCCCGGCAGAGCATCTGGTGGATTCGAACCGTGTGCCTCTGGGATTGTAGTTGCAGCTCCTTACCACTAGGCCACCAGAGCGCCCCTGAAAATTTTTTTTTTTTTAAAAAAGATAAATGGAAAACTACTAAAGAATTTTAATCTGGGATTGAGTAATGTGATCCTGGTTTGTGTTTTTTAAAAGTTCACATTGGTTGTCTGATAGAAAACAGATTCAAGAAGAACCTCAGGAAACAGATTATAGCATTTATCCAAGGTAAATGGTAGTTTGTTTTGTACAGAGAGTTAACATATATTTTGGAGGTCATAATGGTGGATTGGATATAGATGCAGTGACAAGAGAATTCAATGATGATTCTTGAGTTAGAGCAATTGGTTGGATATATACTCCATTGTTAGAATGAACATCACGGGTGAGGGTTTTGTTGGAGGTGGGATAAAAACATTATGAAAGCAATTTAGGTGATGTTAATGTAAAATTGCTCAAATTATCACAAGGACATTTTCAGACAGGCCTCTGGCTACATGATTTTGTATATCAGAAGAGAGAGGTATGACCTGGACCATATTTGGCTATAAAGATGGTGTTTTAAGTGATGGAATTCAACAGGTCAGCTCTGTGCTGGTGAGGTGGAACCACATAGGTGACCCTCCAGTGGGTTTTCAGACTGCAAATTGCTCAGGAGTTTGTTACTCTTTCTCCCATAGAGGAGCTAGTGGATTCCAACAACCTGCCATTGAGTTGGTGGCATAATGTCTTTACTCACTAGGCCACTAGAGCTCCCTGAGCTATGGAGCTGGCAGGGAGAAAATAGAAAATTAATCCAAGTGATTAAGACCCATGGCTGACTAAGCCCAGATAGGAAGAGTGAGAAGAGTCAGAGCAAGCTGAAAAGAGGCATATTCAGTCAACCAGCAAATAGAATTGTAAATTTCTGCTATATAAAAAAAAAGTTAAGAGTGCCAGAGCAACCCAGCTTCTCGAAGGCTCTGTGTGCGCCACGGCCCACCGGCACCCGGCACGAGCCCTCCCTGTCGCCAACATGCCCAAGAGGAAGGTCAGCTCGGCTGAGGGTGCGGTGAAGGAGGAGCCCAAGAGGAGATCAGCGAGGCTGTCAGCTACGCCGCCTGCAAAAGTGGAAACGAAGCCCAAAAAGGCAGCAGGAAAGGAGAAGTCTTCTGACAAAAAAGTGCAAACAAAAGGGAAAAGGGAAGCAAAGGGAAAACAGGCTGAAGTGGCTAACCAAGAAACTAAACAAGATTTACCTGCAGAAAATGGAGAAACTAAAAACGAAGAGAGTCCAGCCTCTGATGAAGCAGAAGAAAAAGAAGCCAAGTCTGATTAATATTTGTCTACCATGTCTTATCCCTGTATCTCCTTTCTTGTACAATCCAGAGGAATATTTTTCTCAACTATTTTGTAAATGCAAGTTTTTTAGTAGCTCTAGAAACATTTTTAAGAAGAAGGAAATCCCACTTCATCCCATTTTTAAGTGTAATTGCTTTTTTTTAAGAGGTGAGATCATTTGCTGGTTGTTTATTTTTTGGTACAACCAGAAAATGTGGGATGTTAAAATTGTGGGGGGGTGGCTTTGGATGTCAGTGTAACATTCCATGGGGAAAGGGACAGTTTTTATATCCCATAATACATAGTATACTTAATGACAATTTGGAGTCTTAGTCATGAATTTATGACTTGAACATTTTAAATTAAGTCTATTTTCCATATGTTTTTCAGATACATAAATTAGAACATTGTTTAGTAAAATTTCTTCTTAAACATAACCACTCCCTTTTCATGGCTTTCTCCCTGTCAGAACTATGTGGATTCTGGAACATCTTTGGTCTTAGTAATCCAGTTTTCCTAATAACCTTGTTATGTGCTGTGAACGGTTGAAAACTTGAATGTGTAGTGTGTGTGATAGTAAATTGTGAATTAGTGGGACTTAATGATGTGACAGTTTATCAACAATTGAAGATAGTGGTACTTATTTTCTTCTTTATGAAAACTTTCCTCCAAATTTAAAGCTGGAAGGTCACTGGAATTTAGAAAAGAATTATAACTACATGGCTTTTTAGATTTTCGGTACATACATTAAGAATTGTGTACAGGTTGTTCATAATGTCTCTGTACTGGCCCTTAAAACAACCAATAAAATATCAACCATGAAAGAATAAAAAAAAAAAAGAAGTTACATAAAACTATTACTTACTGGCCCAAGGAGAGATTTAGAAAAATGATCATTACAGCATTACTTATAATGTTCATGAAAAAAGGGGGTTGGATAATAGTACTCAAATAACCAATAACTGAAGAATGGATAAGAAATGATGTGGCTACATGGTAATAAAAAGAAGTATACTTCAGAGACTAAAAGTAAATAAGATTAATCTTGTAACATAATGCCAGCAATTAGCTATGAATAACAAATCTGAACCCTGTCCTATCCTGTGCCATTTTCATAATCTCTGACATCCTTGTGCATTATTGGTGCAGTCACTATGTCAACCCATCTAGTTGACAATCTTCCTCTCTTTTTCCCATTCTCTTACCTTTCCAAGCATGGTGTACCTCTCCAAGGAATAGCCTCTTAACATGCCCAAAGTATGTGAGATGAAGCATCACTATCCTTGCCACTAAGGAGCATGTGGGTTCTACTCTATCTGAGACATACATGCTTGTTCTTTTGCAGTGCATGGGATAAGATATTCAATGCTCTTCTCCAGCACCACAAGTCAAAGGCATCAATTCTTCTTGTTATCCTTAGTCATTGTTCAGTTCTCAGGTGCAATCAAGTGGTTGAAAAGACTATGGCCTGAATCAGGCACACCTTAGTCTTAAAACTGATAGTCTTTTAGAGTGTGCCTTTTTCATAATTTCAAAATAAATGAAGCACAATCCAGCCACAAGAATGACCATAGGATATGAATAGACATTTCACCAAAGAAGACATTCAGATGGCAAATAAACACTTAAAAAATGTTCAAAATCCCTAGCTATCAGAGAGATAAAAATCAAAACAGCTATGAGATATCATCTTATCCCAGCAACAATAGCAAAGTTCAACAGGGTAGCAAATAACAAATGCTGGTTAGGGTGTGTAGAGATTGGAACCCTTATTCACTGCTGGTGGAAATGTCAAATGGTACAACCACTGTGGAAGGTGGTCAGGTGCTTTCTCAGAAAGTGGGAAATATAAATATCATTTAACCCAGCAGTTCCACAACTGTTAATACACCCTAAAGAAATCAGAGCTGTGACTCAAGCACGTATATGCACACCCATGTTTATTGCTTCATTATTCACAATAGCAAAGAGATGGAAGCAATCTGAGTGCCCATCAACACTGGTGTTGTTGTTGTTGTTAGAAAAACTATAATACATTCACATAATGGAATATTGCACAGCATTGAAAACAGTAAACTTGTAAAACATTACCCAGCATGGATGAGCCTGGAGGACATTTTGCTGACTGAAATATCTTAGTCACAAAAGAGTAAATATTGCATAACACCACTGTTATAAAATAGGACTTACATGAGGGGTAGGGAGAGAATAGGAAAAGAGTGAATAGATAAGGAACACTGCATAAGGAACAGATGAAGGAAAGAACTGTCCAAAAGGAAGATATGATTAGGTATTATACGTGTGGCAGCAGTCTGGAACAAGGGGTGCATTGCAAAGTGGACTGGGGTAGGAGGTAAAGAGTAGGAAGCAAGAAAATGTGCAATGATGTTATATATACGTGTACACACAAACATATCTAGGTACACTGCTTCACTTTTTTTTAAACTTATTTCTTTTTATTATTCATTCATCATTGCACATTTTCTTGCTTCCTACTCTTTGTAAAATGGAAATTAGGATTGGGAGTAGGATTACTAAAGAGAGCCAAAGGGTTCCATGAAATATTATTGAAACTTAAAGAAATTTAAAATTTAAGAGAAAGATAGTAACATTTCTGGGAGGCTTTGAGGGTCCTCGTTCAGAGTAACTTATGAATTAGGGAACAAGGAGAAAAATAATACATGAAATGTTCTGAAGAAAGTGAATTGCTATGGAGTTCTTTTTGCTTTCAGATTTTTCTACATTGTTTTAAACCTGAAGTCTATAGAAAATCTCATGGCTAACCTTGAGGCAAGGGTCCTTCTGTGCAAAATACAGTCTTGGGACCTGGTGCTTTGATAGTATTAGCTTTGATCTCCAGGTGTACAACTTCCCTTGTTTTAGGAAGTACCTCGCCAGACGCATTTGGGTAAGGAAATTCTGCCAAATGAAGTCGAGAGGGGGTTTCTCAGTGTGAAACTGTGCTTTAATTTAGCACAGTGTAGTCAACTTATAGATTAATAGCAGTAATAATCTATGCAGTCCTAAAAGAATTAAAGTCTTTATCTTGGGCTTCATTTTGAGTTTAAGTCACTCAGTTATTTGGTAGGTAAGTAGCACTACTTTCCCATGAGGTCCTAACTCAGTGACTGGGGGAAAACAAAACATCTTGTAATAGGAGATTACATTTTCCACAGAGAGGGGGAAATGAAAGCACACCTTTTAGTCTGATTTTTAAAGTGTACAGTTCATTGACATTTATGAAATTCACTATACTGGCTACCTAGCCCTGGTGATACAGCTCATAAAGGGTTGTACTCCTAACCTAATACAACACTTCTCAAATTCATCCACCACTCCTCAGGAGAAAGGAGAATTCTCCTTACCCTCTGTGTTATCCACAACCTCAGAAGAGCTGCTGGGGGTCAACTATGAGTTGGTTCTAACTCAGTAGCAGTGAGTGAGTGAAAAATATTTTGTTGTGATATCAGTCAGTAATGATATTGAGCATCACTATTTGCATATCTCTTTTGGATAAATGTCTTTAAGTCTTTTGCTAATTTTTTTTTAAAATGGCTCATCTTTGTATACCAGTGAAGGAATTTTTCTTTTACTTTTCAAAGAGAGGAGTGAACTAGGGGGAAGAGGTGGGCAGGGAGAAAAGTGCATCAATGAATGAATGGAAATCCAAAATCTCTGTAAATGTTCATTAAAATGAATAAAATGAAATTTTAAAAAAGGGAACGTCTTATCAATTTGTAGGAATACTTTTATATATATGGTTATTAAACCTGTATGTCATCAGTTTATCCTATTTTGTAGGTTGCCTCTTTACTTCCTTGATGTTTTTGGATGCACATTTTAAAATTTTTGTCTACTTTCTATTTTGTCTTTAATTATTAATATATTTATATATTTTAGCTTTTCAGTGTTATTTTTTGAGACTATATAAGTATCTGTTGTGAACACGTGCAACAATGAATGACTGGAAACTCTAAGTCTTTGTAAACTTTCATTTAAAGTAATAAAAAAAAGGGGGAAAGAGAAGATGAAAGTGGAAAAGTGTGTATTCCAGTTTTATAGGAGGAAATGATAGAAAAAAGTAAAACTAAAGAAATACTGATACTAGAATAAATCCTATTTATTGGTAAAAACAATCAACAAAAAGATCTTGAACACAGATAACTCTGTGTTTCCATCTAAAAGTTATGTGATTTTCTTATATTTAGGTCACTGATCGATTTTTAATTAATGAAGATCTAGTTGTCCTAGTACCATTTCTTGGAAAAAAAATTTTCTTTCTCCATTGACTGGATTTATATACTTGTTAAAAGTCAGTTAACCATAGATGTATAAGATTTATTTCTTAACTTTCGATTTTATTATATTGGTCTGCATGTCTGTTCTTATGTCAGTAACAGACTGTCTTGATTACTGTAGTTTTAGAGTTTGTTCAGGGCCCCTCCCTTGCAATTTCCTATGAATTTTAGGAATAGCTTTTCATTTCTGAGCACAAACTGCCCTTAACATTATCTTTTCCTGAGAATCGTGCTAAATCTATAGTTTATATTGGTTTCTTTTCTTTTTGTAATTGAATAATGCTGTGTTGTATGGACATATCACATTTTATTTATGCATTCATCTGTTGATGAATATTTGGCTCTTTTCTACTTTTTGGCTTTTATAACTAATGCAACTATAATTACATGGTTTTATGTGTTCATGGTTTTTTAAAAGTCATCTCTTGGTTATATACTTAGGAGTGTGATTACTGAATTATGTTAATTTTATTTTTAATCTATTGAGGAACTCACAGACTACTATTTTGTATTCCTACCAGTAGTGAGAGTTTTGATTTTTAGTTTTTCTGCATCCTTATCCATGTTGTTGTTGTTACATGCCATCGAGTTGCTTGTTACTCATAGTGACCCTCTTTATTACAGCTCTGAACCCTGATCTACCTTGAGCCAATTTTATTGTCTCTGATACACCTACCCTCATTATACCAGTCACCAAGTCAATCCATCTCATCCAGGGTCTTCCTTTTTGGGGCTGTCCCTCTCCCCTTCTAAGCCTGATGTCCCTCCAGAGACAGTTCCCCTTGGCAACATGCCCAAAGTATGTCATACAGAACTTCAAAATCCTTGCCTTTAAGGAGCAACCTGATTTCACGGTCTCCAGGACAAACCTGTTTGTTCTCTTAGCAGTTCATGATATATTCAATACTCTTCTCCAGCATACTTGTATCTGTCATTTTTATTAGAGGTATTGTCAGCAAAAACTCAAGTCATTGCTGTCAAGTAGGAACCAACTTAGAGCCATTGTAGTGCGTGTGATATACATTTGTTAGTGTTCTTGACCTTCATGTAGTCTTGGTGGCCATTTTTCTTATCATTGGAAAAACATCCATTCAGACACTTAGTTTTTAAGTGGACTCTTATTTCTTTTATTATTGAATTGTAAGAGTTATATATTATATGTATTATTTGTAAATACTTTCTTTTTAAAATTTTTTATATTAATTTTAGTGAAAGTTTACAGAGACTTAGGGTTTCCAGTCATTCACTGTTGCACTTTTCTCCCTGCCCACCCTTTCCCCCCAATTCTCTCTTCTCCTTGAAAAGTAAAAGAAAAACTCTTTAATTGTTATGCAGTCCCTCCTCCCAAGTCTACTCCACTATGCAGCCTTCATTATGGACTCCTCTCATAACAAGAATACCCAATCATATATCCCTTTTAAACAGTTCTCTCTCTCATCTGTTTCAATGCAATATACATCATTCCTTCCCCCCTTTTCTGTCTTCCCTCAACCCTGATGTCAGTCCCATTTTACAACAGTGGCCTTATGCAATATTTGTCCTTTTGTGACTGAGGTATTTCACTCAGCATACTGTCCTCCAGGGTCATCCACTTTGCATAATATTTCATGAGTTCCTTGTTTTTCAATGCTGCATAATATTCCATTGTGTGAATATACCAGAGCTTCTCTGTCCATTCATTTGTTGATGGAAATATTTTCTCTTTTTTCTGTGGGTTGTCTTTACTTTTTTTTTTTTTAAAGAAAATTTTTATTTTACACTGGTTTACTTCAGTATTTTGGAGAGGTCTCTGATGGTGGACTCTCCCAACACAATTGTCTTTTTATTTCCTGCCTGCTGGTGCCAAGAGTGTTGCTTGTGGAGCTAAGCAAACTAAAGCTGTTAAAAATTTCAATCTCTTTACCGTCTAATCAGCCTAGTAGTGAGAATCTTTGTTTTCTTGATATTGAACTTCAGTCTGTTTTGAAGGTTGCAATCCTTGACCTTCTGCTGCAAGTGCTTCAGGTCCTCCTCCATTTCAACAAGCAGGGTTGTGTCATCTGCATAACAGATTGTTGATGACTCTACATCCAGTCCCGATGCCATACTTCTCATAGAGCCCAACCTCCCGCATAATCTGTTCTGCATATAGATTGAAAAGGTATGGAGATAGGATACAACCAATGTTGAACCATGCAGTGTTTCCTTGATCTGTTCTGATGACTGCCTCCTGGTCTAAGTATAGGTTTCGCACAGACAAGATCAGGTGTTCTGGAATTCCCATTCTTCCCAGAGTTAGCCACAGTTTGTTTCATAATCAATGAAATACAGATAGACAATCCTCTGGTACTCTCTTGCTTTCATCCAAGATCTATCTAATATTAGCTAAACTATCCCTAGTACCACGACCTCTTCTAAACCCAGCCTGCACATCTGGCAGTTCTCTGTTGTGCTGTTCCAGTTACTTTTGGATAATCTTGAGCAGAATCATGCTTGTGTGTGATATTAATGATATTGTTTGATAATTTACGCACTCTGATCACCTTTCTTTGGAATGGGAACAAATATAGATCTCAAGGTCATATTTTGGTTCCATGGATTGACCTCACAGAAATACAGAAGAGCAACAATGCCAGTCTGGAGACTAAGGTTTGCCTGGTTCAGGCTATGGTTTTTGCAGTCACTTGCTATACATTCAGAGAGCTGGACAATGACTAGGGATGATATAAGGAGAATTGATGCCTTTGAGCTGTGTGGTGTTGGAGAAGAGTATTGAATATACTATGGCCTGCTAAGAAAACAAACAGGTTTATCCTGGAGAGGGTGAAACCAGGCTGCTCTTTGGAAGCAAGGATTCTGAAGCTTCATCTGACTTCCTTTGTACATGTTGTAAAGAGGGACCAGTCCTTGGAGAGGAATATCATGCTTGGGAGGGTGGAGGGACAGCACAGGAGAGGAAGACCCTCAATGAGATGGATTGATTCAGTGACTGGGGTAATCGGGGTAGGTATGTCAGAGACAGTGAGACAGGATATAGCAGAATTTAGGGCTCTTCTACATAGGATCACTATGAGTCACAGGCAACTCGACAGCATATAGCAACAACAACAACAACTGGTTTACTTAAAAATTTCATATACATTGTTTTTCACACCAGATGGGGCACCTAAGTTTTTTATTTTGATGAAGTCTAACTTATTTTTTCTTTAGTTTGCTTGTTATTTTGGTGTCATGTATAAGAAATTGTCATTGTTTGTGTGTGTATATATATAATGATTTGAGTAAAAGTTTACAAAGCAAATTGATTTTTTTCTGATTTTATATAAAATTTTTATATCCATTACAACAAGTACTTGTTGAATTGACTTTAAACAATGCTAATATTAGTAAAGAAAAATAGATTAATCCTTTTGGGACTAATTAGTTTGTATTAAATTGGATGGTTATCTTGCATTTATTTGTAAATAGATTATGTTCAACAATTGACTAAAATACAGAACTAGAACAAATGTTGAAAAATCTAACCAAACAATAAGATTGGTTAACTTTCTATCATTCTGAAAAAGTGGTCTCTGTATCTAAAACATATTTTAATACTAATAATTGAGCCCCCAACTATGGACTTGTAAAGAACCAAAGCTACTTAATGTAGAAAAAAAAATATACACAAAAGTACTGAAATGTCTATTTTTTTGTTTTAAAATGTGGGTAATCTTTACCATTAATTATTTTATAGTAAAATATGCACATGGAGAAATAATTAAGAAGTTGTTAAATTTTATGTTATCCTTTACAGATGTTCTTTTCCCCATAAATTAAAACAAGTAGACTATCAAATGTACACACTTTTGTCTTATTTTAAGATATCGTATTATTCAGTGTTCCCAAAGACAAGTCTACCCTATTTTTACATTCACACTTCTTTCATAAATTGAAAATGTTTAAATGCAGATTGATTTTCTATGTAACCATTCATACACATATTAATTTTGTAACATTGATTCAGGGCCATATAAATTTATGCCTATATTTTCCCCTGAGAGTTTTATAGATTTTGTGGTTAAATTTAGGTCTTTGAAAAATTTCAAGTTAAATTTTCCATAAAATGTATGGCAGAAGCCCAAAATGTTTTTTTGCATGAGCATGTCCAGTTGTCCTGGCACCATTTATTCAGAATATTGTTCTTTGCCTGTTGAAGTGTCTTACTGATTCTAATTTTGACATCTTTTCCAAAATTACTTTAGTATTAATGTGAATATGACTATATTTCTGGATTCCCAATTCCACCTCATTGATCTGTATGTCTGTCTTTATCATAGAATCTTGATTACTATAACTTTGCAGCAAGTTTTACAATTGGAAAATAAACTCTCCCTCCACCTTTTTTTTTTATTGTCATTTATCAAAGTTTATTGAGTTTCTGGAGGCATTGAAGAAAAGACAAACAATAGGATAAAAATGTGTGTGTGTGTGTGTGTCTTTTTTTTTAAATTTAGATTGTTTATTTTTCATTTCAATGAACATCTACAGAGATTTTGGGATTCCATTC
>NW_006399814.1:14626189-14638321 GCF_000299155.1 Elephantulus edwardii
AGATGGGCTGATTTCCGGGTTCTCAATTCTATTCCATTGATCTATGTGTCTGTCATTGTACCAGTACCATGCTGTCTTGACTACCACGGCAGTGTAGTAGGATTTTAAGTCAGGGAGTGAGATGCCTCCTACTGTTTTTCTATTCACCTTTGTTTTTTTACAAGATCATTTTGACAGTTTGAGTTCCATGAATATCCATGTGGATTTCAGGATCAGATTGTCATTTTTTGTAAAGTAGTGAGCTTAGATTTTGATTGAGCTTAGATTTTGATGGAGATTTTAAGTAGGAGTATTTCCATCATAGTAGTATTAATTTTTCCACTCAAATAGGGAATGTCCTTGAATTTTTTTTATTTCCTTAAATAATACTTAGTAGAAGAATGTCAACTCAATAAAGACTGTATTTAATTTAAAAAATGTTTAGTAGTTTCTGTAATATAAATTTCATATTCATGTTTGGGAGAGTGGAGGACAGCGCAAGAGAGGAATACCCTCGATGAGATGGATTGATTCAATGACTGGGGTGATGGAGGTAGATATGTCAGAGACAGTAAGATTGGCACAAGGTAAAGCAGGGTTTAGGGCTGTTGTAGATAGGGTCACTGTGAGTTGCAGGTGACTCAACAGCACATAGTAACAATAACACATTGCTTTTAAAATTTTATTCTCAAGTATTCTTTAATGTTATTGCTGATGAATTTGTTTTCATAATATAATTTTGGGTTATTGGCATGTTTATGGAATAATTGGTTTTTGTATATAGACTTGAAGTTCAAACTTGCTGAGCTTATTTATTCTAGTAGGTTTTAAAAAATAGCTTGCCTCCGGAAACCCTATGAACTTGGAGAGAGGATGAAAGGCACCCAAATGTCAAGGACTCTCCTTCATAGGGTCTCTATGAGTCACCTGTGACTCGACGGCACTTAACAACAGCAACAACAACAGGTTTTTAAAGTAGATTATTTAAGATTTTCTATGCAGAAAATGATAATCTTATTTCTTCCTTTCTGTTACGAATGACTTTTTTCCTTTATCTTCCCCAGTTGTCCTGACAAGACATTCCAGGAAAGAAATTCTGTTGCACATATGCAGAAGTGGCAAGAATAGACATCCTTGTTTTATAGGTAGTATTAGGAGGATAGCATTCAGGCTTTCATATTAAATATAGTATTAGCTGTAAGTTTTTCCATGGAGAGTCTTGTTTTCCAATATGAGAAAACTATTTTTTGTTTTTATAGTTTGTTAATTGTTTTTATGGTGAATATATGATGAATTTTGAAAGTTGGAGTTTTTTGCATTGAGATATGATCATCAAGTTGTTGTCTTTTATTGATTTTCAGATATTAAGCCAACTTTGAAGTACTGGAATAATAAACCTTAGTTACTCATAGTTTATAAGTCTTTTGAAATATTTCTATATCATTTTTCCTAGTAGTGAGAATTTTTACATTTTCATAATATAAATGGAATTTATATGTATGGGGAGTTCTGCTTTGTACATGTGGGGACACTCATTAGGAACAATAGCAGTTAACGCTGGCTTTTTAACTTTCCCTATAATTTCTCTATTCTTTGTTGTATTTATTTCCATTGTATTTCTTTTGCTTTTCTTTCACTTGCTACAGATCTTCTTGGTCTTTTTCTGGTATTTAAAGGTGAAAGAATCAATTACTGATTTGAGACCTTTTTTCTTAGTGTTTGTTGTTTTTTGTTGTTGAGTTGGAATCAACTCATTACAGACTCTTCATTGAGTTTTCAGAGACAGTCACATGGGAGGAGATTGCCCATTTCTCTCTAATAGAGCAATTGGTGGTTGTTAAACATGTGCCTTTGGGTTGGCAGCATAACTCCTTATCACTAAGCCACCAGAGCTGTAAATTTCCCTTTACACATTGCTTTACCTACATCTCATAAATTTTGAAATGTAATGGTTATCATATTCATTCTTCTCAAAATAATTCTTGATTTCCACTTTGATCTATTATTCCTTTGGAATGTGTTTTTTAATTTCCACTGTTTTTTTTTTTTTTTTAATGTATGTACCGTCAAATTGGATCTGACTGGTACAGGAGGTGATTGATTGTTCCTCCTTCTTTAGCAGAGCATCTGGTGGATTTGAACCGTGCACCTCTGGGATTGCAGTGCAGTTTCCTGCCACTAGGCTACCAGAGCTTGCTTAATTTCCACAGATTTGTGAATTTGCTCATTTATCTTGTTTTGATTTCTAATTTCAACCATTAGAGTCTGAAAATATACTTTGTACAATTTCAGTCCTTTACAGTTTATTCTTTTATGGCTTGAAATATGCTTTGTCCTACAGAAGGTTCCTTGTGCCATTTGAGAAGTAGGTTTATTCTGCTATTACTGCGTGGAGTGTTCTATAAATATCTTTTAGTCCTGAATTATAGTGTTGTTTAACTTTAGTGTGTCAAATCTTTGGAGACTGTTATATTTGCTTGCTCATATCTTTCCTCTTTTGGGTAACATCAGATTATTTTACTCAGAACCAGAGAAACTTCTTTAGTAATGATCTATAGAAATGATCCCCTGAAAGTATAGTCTTAGGTATTTTAATATCTTAAGATTGCTTTTGTATCTTTTGACAGTTTAAACGAATGATTGGGAAGTTTAAGTGTTTAAGAGACAGAATCCTGGTTTGGAGCCTGTCATTGAGGTCAATAGGATAGGAAGAGTTGACAAATGATAGTCTTTTAGCATACTTCTCAAGCCAGGTGATACCCCCTTTTAAGAAACAGCTGTATTTAAGTATAATTTACAGCCTATAAAATTTATCTTCTAAGTATTTAATTCATTGATACTTTGTTTGCAGAGATATGGAACTATTACCACAATGTAATTGTAAAACATTTCTATCATGTCAAAAAGATACCTTCTGCCTTTTTTTCATAACTCTTTATTCTTGTATAGTGTTCTACACTTAAATATATTCAAGTGTTTCTCTTACCTGATCCTTATTAAACTAAGATGTACAGATACTTTATACAGTCTAAAATTGAGGCTTAGTGTTTCAGTTACTACTCACTGCTCATTGCATTTGAGTCAGTTTTGATTCATAGTTGACCTTCCATCTGATTTCTAGGTAGTAAATCCCATGAGAGGAAATTGCTCTTCTTTCTCCAGCTGCTAATAGATTTGAACTGCTGGTGAGACTGCCTTTAGGTTAACAGCAAAACTTCAGAGTCCAAATTCAAGGTACCATTTCTAGGGGGAGGTCTGCTTTCTCTGTGCTAGTTGTAGAAGAAAATTTTTGTTTCAGTATGTAAGCCCCATGTTCTTGGAGATCTCCATGTGTCTTGGCTTCCCTAGGTGTCAGGGAGCTTCCTCACACGGGGGGGCCCATGTCCAAAAAAGTAGACTCCAATCGTGACATCTGATTCTTGGTGATACTGAGGCGTCCCGCCACTCTTGGCTCACTTGCCTCGTGTGAGCGTAAGCGGTAGGTATGACAGGCCATGGTATAGGGAAACACCCCTTTAGGTCAGGTTAGACTATCATGAGCTTAAGGGGTTTTTCACTTCTTTGTTAATCTCTTTACACCTATTTTGGCTTATCAGATCATAGTGAATCATTATATGATGTTGTTGATTCCCTTCGAGTTGAGCACAGCTCATAACGACACTATGAACAAAAGGCCTCAAGCCCCTCTACAACTGTCGACATTTAACAAAGTTCATAGTTCCTGGAGGCATATTATTTAGGAAGTGTATACCACTCCTGCTTCCAGTAGCTTCCACATTATTGTATCATTAGACACATGCACATTTTCAGAGAATGCAATTCAATCTGTAACACTTAGACATTTGACTTAAGTCATATGACTAATATGTCAAATCAAAAGAGCTGAAAATGGAATCTTTTGAATTATCTTGTATACTCAGTGAAAATGCCTTAACAAATTAACAATGAAGTTTGGACTTAAGCTTGTGTTTTGTTGATAATTTTATGTGCTGTCAGGTCAGAACTGACTCATAGCAGACCCTCTAACATGTTTTCATAGGTTGTAAATCACACAAGAGTCCATCTTTCTCCTGCAGAGCAGCTGGTAGATTGCATCTTGCCTTTGGCTTGGCATTGTATCTCTGTATCCTCTAGCCTACCAGAGGTCCCTTTGATAAGAAATTTAATTTAATTATGAGGTCATTGTCTCTTATGTTCAAGAACTTTTAAGAACACCTCTCTACTGCTGAATAATCTAAATCATTAAATAACCCAAGAAAACAAATGTCTTTTTTTAATTGAAATTTTAATGAAAGTTTATAGAGACTTTGCATTTCCATTCATTCATTGTTGCACATTTTTCTCCCTGCCCTCCCCCCCAGTTGGTTTTTCTCTTTGAAAATACTTTCATTATTATACAACCCACCTACCCTCCCCCAATCCTCTCCACCATGCAGCTCTTATTCTGTACTCTTGTCATGCAAAGAATACCGAATT
The DNA here is from genome assembly GCF_000299155.1 of Elephantulus edwardii. Lineage (NCBI taxonomy): Eukaryota > Metazoa > Chordata > Mammalia > Macroscelidea > Macroscelididae > Elephantulus > Elephantulus edwardii. Next base: position 14,630,645 of record NW_006399814.1, read on the forward strand.
GTATATTCCTTTCAAACGGTTCTCTCCAAATAAGTCTGTCTTGGAGAGGGTGAAACCAAGTCTCTCCTTGGAGGTTAGGATTTTTTTTTTTAATGGAACACTTCTTGCTGATCTTCTCTGTATTGTTCCGATTTTAGTATATGTGCTGCCAAAGCGAGCACGGAGGCTAGGATTTTGAAGCTCTGCCTCACTTATTTACAGAGAAGGTTTGTAGTTGCCTATGCCTGGACAGTTTGAGAGAAATTAGCATTGACTGGCTCAGGACAGGGAAGGGTTCAGAGCTGCTGTACATAGGGTCGCTTACATTGCAGGTGACTCAATGACAAATAAAAACAATAAGATACTATGACAGTTTTGGAAGCAGGAGTGGCATCCACTTCCTAAATAACATGCCTCTGGAAACTCTATGAACTTTGATAAATATAGATAGTTGTAGAGGGACTTCAGACCTTTTGTTCATAAGGTTGCTATGAGTCGTGCTCAACTGGAAAGCAATCAACAACATTATTAAACCATCTGAGTCACCTACAGTTTGAGCTAGACAATTGGAGATAAAAGCTCAACTTGAGGTATAGTATCTTTGTCTCTCTGGTACGATTAAGGAGAGGTAAGAGAGAGATCTCTCTTCTACAAAATCTGTAGCCAACATACAGTTATCAAGTTTGTACCATATGTTCTAGGTTATTTCTTCTGCCATGATTGTTAGTCTGACCTTTTCTGATTTCCTTCATTTTTTTCCTCCCAAGAGGTCTTAAGGATCTTGAGAGAAATAGAAATGATGGAGAAATAGCCTTTTCTAGTTTGCCCAGTTCCTTTATATTTATAGTTATTTGCTGGATGAGATTTATAAAAAGTACAGGAGGTAGCAACGGCTACTTGACAACATCTTAATACTTCTGTTAATATCTCAGTCCTCTGTTGTCCATAGTAGGATCTGTTCTGGCTTCTTTACTCTTTAGATTATTGGAAAATAAAGATACAGTTAGTTTGTATCTGTAGTATAAAAACTACAAATTATTTCTTTAGAGAGAATTAGTTATAGTGACCTCACAGAAACAAGAATTGAAAGCTTTAAAGAGCAGATGAAGACCAAGGAGAAAGGATAGAAAGCAGAAAAACAAATTGGGTGATTTGGAGAGTATGACTGGTATGAACAACTGCAGTGATGTTTGCCTCTCTGCTGGGACTACAGAGAGGCCAGGCATTTGCCCAAGAGTGGGATTTTGGAGGGAACATGTAAGAGGAAGCAAAGACTTGAGTAAATGGTTAGTAGCCTTGGGATACACAGTTTAATAAAAATTTAATCCTAACCCTTTATTATTCTTCTGCTGAGATTAATGGCAAATTGAGAAAATACAGTTATTATATAATGAAAATGATATTACTGTAATAAAAAGTGGGAGAGGGATGTGAAAAGACTGTTCACAAAAAAGTTATGAATGATAAAGTAATGCATGAAAAAAGTCTAGTTGGCAAGGAAGTTCAGTGGAACATAGTTGACTCTGACACCATCTGCATCATTTTCCATTTTATTCCCAATTCCTAGCACATAGTAGATAGACTTAGATGTTTGTTGAATAAATAAAACAGATGACAATAAGATACCTTTTTTAATTTTTAAAACCTTGGGGCTAAATCTTTAAAAAAACTTTTTGTGAAAATAGTATGGCTTAAGGGTCTTCTCGAGCCCTGTTAATGGGGTTAGCCTTTAACACAGTCGTTCTGAGAAACATTTTAGAGATAAATACGTTAAAATGGAATCACATCTACCCTTTTAACATTTCTACATCTAGAAATTTATTTCAAGATCAAATAGAATGTTTACATGAAGAAAGTGGGAGGGAGGGATGGGCAATTATGGTCAAAATGTTAACAGTTGTGACAGTGGGCTTAAACATAGCAAAGGTTAGGAGGACCTGGCACTGTTTCTAGTGTACATAGGGCTGTGGTTTGGAACTGACTGGATGGTATGTAAGAACTAGAACAAATGAAGGGTGTATGATAATGAGGATGCTCTTTATACTTTTTTGTAGCTTTGAAATTTTTAAAAATAAAAGATGGAAGAAAAAGAGTAAGTATTTTTTAGCATTGGGTCTTTCTCTAAAACGATCCCTTCCTGAGGTCTTAATGTATTGTGCTTATGCCTAAACTTCCATCTCAAAACGCACATTGATTGTACAATCTCTTTTGCTCTTCCTAGAAGGTTACCCTTTATTACATTTGAAAAAGCTATATTGCAGTACCGTGCTGTCTTATGAGGACACCGATTTAGCATGCTAAAGTGTCCATTTTCCATAGGCAGTTAATGGGTGCCCCAGATTTACCTTAAATAAGATTTAGTATTTATTAGGTGTGCACAAAACATATGTGATATGTGCTAGGCACCAGAGGAGAACAAGAAAATTCACCATGTCAAACATTAAACTTGTAGCCAGCCAAACTGTGGCAGAAGGAGTGCTGTAATACATCGAAGTAAACAAACTGATTAGTAAAATGTAACAGAGACCAGATGTAAACTCCATGAAGCCAGGAAAAGATTTTAATAGTTAACAATTTCAATTAAATAGGGGGGGAAAATCACTAAGAAGAGTTTTAAGTATCACATACTTTTGTAAAAGGATGGATAATATTCCATGCAGTTACTGCCTCTGAAAACCTGCTGAAGGGTCAGCTATAGTTTGGTTCCAACTCAGTGGTACACAACAACAACAAACAAGGTGACATAGATCTTAAAATGGTGAAGCTAGATTTCAGAGCCAGTTAAAAACAGACAAATCCTTCAATCTGCCAGCCTCACTTAGAGAATATATTTCACAGAACTAAGAGCACAGCTGTGAGGTACAAGGATGTTACTTGTATTACTGGTTTTAGTAATCAGTTTAGCTCTGAGTTTCCTGGCAGCTTTATTAAAAGTCAGTTTCTATGACTATTGGATTATATAGAAAGCATTTTTTTGGTGGCAGTCTTTAATTTCTTTGTATCTATTTTTGCAGATATACTGTACAAGTGGTTTTTGAATGATTAGTGCTGTTAAATATGTAAAATTTGATCAACTGTAAAGAAAGTGTTTCTGATCTCTCAGGAGTGGAATTTAGGAAATTGTCAGTTTATGGGTCCTTTTGTAGACTCCATTAGCAGCAGATGACTGTTGGCAACACCATAGCACAGGAGGTCTCTTTGAAATTTGATTGTTAGTGACAATTATTAATTAGTTTAAGTGTTCTGGAGGGTAATAGGTTCTTGGTTTTATTCTCTAGTTAACTGTTCTACAGTGTTCATTAAAGAAAAATTTAAATTTTTCTTACGGTTCAGGGTGATACTAGGTACTAGGGAGGCCAGAGAAAACAAATGCTATTTCCATATCTTGCAATAGCATTTATTTTTTGTCTTTGCTATTTGCACAATACTAAGTTGTGTAAATCAGGAAGTTTTCTCTTTGGATACCTTTTACTTTCACTATTTTTTCACCACTGATATAGTCCTTAAGAAAATGTAAGGTTTGCTGCCCATTCTAATTTTAGAACTTCAGTTTCCCTGAGTCTTAATTTAATTTTCTAGTTTTTATTTATGACTCTTCAGGCTAGAATTTTTCCACAAATACAGGGTATATTTTGATTTTCCCGTTATCCGAGGATATTTTCCCTTCATAGGGTATAACAAGATCTTCCCCTCCCCCCCTATAAAAAGCAAAACAAAGTCTGGGACAGATAGTTGAGCTCTAGAAAAAGATGTTGCAGAGTTTCTAGTAATCTCTCAGCCCAGATCTGACAGTCCGTTTTATTATAGTCTGTTTAACCTAATCTCTGCTACTTCAGATAAACTTAAATAAGCTATGTCCCTTGGTTTGTTTTTAGTGAAAGTTGAACATGCCGTCCTAGTTGTAGAAATCACATCCACTTTTTTCTCCCTACCCCACAGCTTCTTCAGTACAACTACTGTTACTACCAACTACTGTTACTAACCCAAGGTAATTTTAGACACTGTTGCTGAAAGCCTCAATTTTGCCATTTAATGAGGTGTTAATTGAAATATTGATATATTTAGAGCAGAAATGTCATTTTTTAGGGAATCTAGAGAAACAGCAAAGCTGAGGTCAAACTGCCATAAGGATGGACCCCAAGGAAGCTGTGTTTGGGACAAAAAGAAATCAAGATAAGGTAGATGCAAAGTAGAGAAGAGTCACTGGACTCGGGGGGAAGGGGTGGTAGCGGGAATGGGTTGTATTGCCTCTGATGGCAAAGAATAGTTTAGATGACTGAAGAGGAAGCTGGGAAAGGCTTGTAGGAAACACTGAGCTTTGGGTTTAAGTATGACCTTCTTCTGAATGTATATATTTTTGCTGACTTTAACTAGCAGAGCATGTTAAAAACTGGTAAGGCCAAATGTTTTGATGGGGGTGGGTCCTAATATTCTAGGCTAGTGTTTCCTCTCTAGATGGTCATGCAAGGAAGAAATATTGGTTGTGATAAAACCATTGCCCAAACCCAACTGTAGCACTTGGCTGTAGAGATTGAAGCATTAACTTGGAACAACAACAACAAAAAAATCAGTACAGAAAATGTAATCTTTCCTTTTCCTTTTGTGATGTAAAGACTCTGTTTTCTTTCATAGCAACATGAACCTTGAAGACCGGAATGTGCTTCGTATGAAAGAACGGGAAAGGCGGAATCAGGAAGTTCAGCAGGGCGAGGACGCCTTCCCTCCCAGCTCTCCTCTCTTTGCTGAGCCATACAAAGTTGTAAGTTGTCCTTTGTGAGTTTTTTCCATCCCACTAACATGGTCTTACTCATATAATGCCTTATCCTTTGAGTTTCTCTTGTTGTTATGTGCCATCGAGTCGCCTGCAACTCATAGTGACCTTATGTACAACAGCCCTCAACCCTGCTTTATCCTGTGCCAACCTCATTGTCTCTGATACACCTACTCCCACTACCCCGATCACTGAATTGATCGATCTCATCGAAGGTTTTCCTTTCCTGAGCTGTCCCTTCACTCTCCCAAACATGGTATCCCTCTCCAAGGACCAATCCCTCCTTACAACATGCCCAAAGTATGTCAGATGGAGCTTCAGAATCCTTGACTCCAAGGAGCAGCCCAGCTTCACCTTCTCCAGGACGAACCTATTTGTTCTCCTAGCAGACCATGATATCTTCAACACTCTTCTTCAGCAGCACAGCTCAAAGGCATCCCTAGTCACTGTCCAGCTTTCTCATGCATAGCATGCAATTACAGAGACTATAGGATTTTCTACTAGACAAGAAATACTATGATAAGTAACTTACAGTTTTCTCTGTTTTTGTAAATATTTTTTTTCCTGGTATAAATTTCATGCATGCAGAAATGTATTCAAATTAAAGTGTTATGACTCAGGACTTTCAATGCATAAAAACATACAATCAATACTCAGTCATGAAACAGAGCATTCCCAGCACCCTAGAAACCCCTCTTTCCCTCCCTTTGCTCTCTTGAACTTTTAAAAGGGTGGGCTGGATTGGTATTCATCTTGATTCAGTGCTCAGTAACCACCACTAAGCTTGGACAAATTGTCATCTTTCTGAGCCTTGGATTAAATTAAATTTTTTCTAAATCACTGTGAATTATTTAATATTCCCAAATACTCTTTGGATATAACATCAATCAAAGGTGACTGTATCCTAGATGCTTTTGTTGCTTCATATTTCTTGACCATTGCTTACAAAGTTTACTATTTCTCTTTAGTGTGGTTTTTTGTTGTTGTTGTTGTTACCAAAAACTAAATTCTCTGATTTTCCTTCTGACAAGTTTAATTCTTAACTGACAATATCAAATTTATAGTAAAAGTACATTGCCAGAAGTGTTTTAATAAACTGAATAATTGCAATTTTTATTACTGCTGTTTACTTAATTTGGGGTTACACTTAACACTGACTGTTACTACTTCTAATAACTGTCAGTGTAGTTTGGTGGCTGTAGATGCCTCTATGCCCAGTTTAGCTTTGAATTTTATTTGAATTGTTTTCCTTACATTTTAAAAGGCTTATATTGCATTTAATGAGCTCTGGTGACCTGGTGGTAAAAAGCTGCACTGCAATCCTAAAAGCACAGGATCAAATCCACCAGCTTCTCTGCAGAAAGATGGGCAGTCTCCTCTCATGGGATGACCCACCTCTGAAAACCCAGTGAAGGCATCAAGAACATGTTGCTGTATAGTAGCAATATTTTATGTTTTAGCAGTAATGACCACCATTAATTTATAGTATGAAGTTGATACAGTTGTTTTTTTCTAAAGAAATATTAAAAGTACAATATATCTTTCGTTTTACTCTGTAACATTTGATGTTTATCATTCACCCTCTTGATGTGGAGTCTAAACTGACTCATAGCTGACTTTCCAGCAGTTTTTCAGAGGCATATTTCATGGAAAGAGATTGTCCATTTTTCTCCAAGTTTGGTGTTTATAGAAATCATTTGGTATTATGAGATCTATAAAAGCCACTTAATGCAGAACGCTTTAAGGATTTTCCTATTCGAAGGCAGTAAGGCTAACATCATTTTTGCAAGTATAACACAAAACCTATGTTAGAGATTGTTTTAGTTTTCAAGTGCTACTACAACACAGCACAAGTGGATGATTTTAACAAACAAAAATTTATTTTCTCACAGTTGAGCATCAAAGTCCAGTTTGAGGATATTGGCACTAGGGCAAGGCCCTTTTCTCTCTCGTCTCTGGAGGGAATTCCTTGTTCCTTGGTTATCTTCATGTGATGTGGCATCTATCTTTCAATAGTTTCAGTGTCTGTTTTATATTAAAGAGATTGTATTAAGGCATATCCCACACTAATAGTGTCTTGTAACAAAATTCATTCCCAAGTGGGATTATAACTGTAGGTGTTAACAGGTTAAGATATAGTTATAGAGGTTAGGATTTACAACAGATATTTCCTGGGGGACAATGTTCAATCCAGAATGGGGATTAAAAGACATGTTTTTAAAAAGTTTTGTCCAAAATCTCAACTCATAATTTATTTTGTAATTACATTCTAACTAATGTCAGATTTTATTCTGATCTTAATACTATCTATAAATGACTGTGTGTTTGTCGCTCTTGTTTACTAGATTTTAAAATAATCAGTTTTATTGATTTATGCCAATCTCAAAATAAATAATGGTCATTCAGTCTGAATTCTGTATTTAAAAGAAACTTACTTCAATGTATATGAATACCAGGTTCTAGAATTACTAACAGTCTTAATTTTTTAAATTATGAGACCAGGCTCCAAGGATTCTGAAACTCCGTCTTACATACTTTGGACATATTACAGGGAGGGACCAGTCCTTGGAGAGGGACGTCATGCTTGGAAGAATGGAGGGACAGCACTAGAGAGGAAGACCCTTGATGAAATGGATTGATTTAGTCACTGGGGTAATGGGGATGGGTGTGTTGGAGACAATAAGATTGGCAAGGGATAGAGCAGGGTTTAGGGCTGTTGTACATAGGATTGCTATGAGTTGCAGGCTACTTGACGGCACATAACAACAACATTGTTGACCCTTAGTGACCCTGTGAACAATAGATTTGAACCTTGTCCTATCCTGTGCCATCGCCACAATCTCTGACATAGTTAGGCCTATAGCTGCGGTTATTGTGTCATTACATCTGATTGAGGGTCTTCTCTTTAACTGACCTTCTACCCTGTG
>NW_006399814.1:14650160-14653007 GCF_000299155.1 Elephantulus edwardii
CCTCACCAGCATTTGTTGCTTGCTGTTTTGTTAAATTTTGCTGTTTTGACTGGGGTAAGATGATACAGTTGTTTTAATTTGCATCTCTTTTAGAGCTAGGGATTTTGAACATTTCTTCATGTGCTTGTTGGCCATCTGAATGTCATCTTCGGTGAAGTGCCTGTTCATATCCTGTGCCCATTTTTCTATTGGATTATTTACTTTTATTTTGTTGTGGTCCTCACGTATTTAATAAATTCTGGGTATAAGTCCCTTATCTGATATGTTACTACCAAATACTTTTTCCCAGTCGGTGGCTTCCCTTTTTATCCTGTTTGAGAAGTTTTTGGATGTGCATAGGGATTTGAGTCTTAGACGATCCCATTCATCTATTTTATCTTCTCCTGGTTGTGGGAAGAATACATTCTTAATGAAAGTTTGACAGGGACCTTCCTCCAGTTCTACTCCTTCACTAGAGCCAATTTCAGATATATTTTTTTCAAGTGTTCAGTTATATGTAGGCATCTTTTTATTTATTTACATATAAATATTTTGTTTAATTAGGCAGCAGGATCTTAGACACTTTTTCATGTTTAAATATATATATACATATACATACACACACAGAGACACACACAAGTATCTTGTTTCTTTTAATTGCATCCACAATATAAATGTATTGCAGTTTACTTAGCCATTCCCCCTTGGCTTTTTGTGTGATTATAACTTTTCATCTCTATAATCATTACTCTAGCATATATTTTTATTCATGCTTTATGTGTACATATGAGTAGGGTAAAAAGCAAGAATTACTGCGTGTGGAAAGTATTCAATATATACTCTGAAATTGACTGACTAGTGGTTGTACCAGTTGATACTTGCACTTGCATTACCTAGCATCTCTAACATGCACACAGTAAGCAGCAATCTTTTGAATGAATAATGACATTCTATTTCCTAGATCACTAATCACCTTGATCTTTACACATCTGCCATCCATTTGATTTCTATGTGGATAAATTTGCCTTTTCTCTTTAAGTTACTTCTCTTACCTAGTTTAGGAGGGTTTGGTTTTGTTTTCCTTTATAATTTTAAATTCTGAATTCTGATAATTCCTTGTATGTAATAAGGATATATCCTTCAGCATCTTGTTTTTAAGTTTTATGGTGTAGAAGATTATGATATTTTCATATCTTCCTTCATAACTTGCTTTTAAAAAATGTCTTGATAAGGCTTTTCCTTTCTTTATGATGATTAACATACATACCTCTTAACTTCTCTTTTAATATGCTTGTGGGTTTATTTTTTATGTTTATCTATAATCCAACTATTTTTGTGAATGATGTGAAACTGATACTCAACTTTTTGTCTACCCATATGCTATTCTCACTTTATTAAATATATCATCTTTATTAACATGTAAAAACAATGTACTTGTAATTCATGTATTCTTTGAGTTTTGATAAATGTATTCGCCTGTGTAACCACTACCCTAATTAGGAATTAGGACATGTACACCACCTAAAAAGTTTCTTTGAATCCTTTACAGTGAATATCATCCCACCAATTGTCCTTAGTAACTGTGTTCTTTATGATTTGTGTTATTATAGATTAGTTTTTTCCCAGAATTTTCTATAAATGGAATCCACTTTACATATGGACTCTCTTGCTTAGTGTGTCTGGTTTAGAGATTCTCCCCTGTTCTTGAACATACCAGTAATTTGGTTTCTTTTTTTGCCATTGTGTTGTGTAAAAATATCAAAGCTTATTTATTCACATAATGATTAACTTTTTGATGTTTCTGGATTTGAGCTGTTAGTAATAAAGCATCTATGAACATTCTAGGTGCTATAGTAAGTTCATCTTAAGTTTATTAGAAACTGAAGATCTTCACAGAGATCTTCTACTGCACTCCCATTTTACCTCTTTGTCCTCAGCAATATTTGCTAATTTGCTCTACATCTTTGTCTGTCCTTTTTATTGTCAAGTTAATTTGGACAATTCATTTTAGTGGGTATGTAGTGATGTATCTTGATTGGTGTTTATGTTTCTTTGAAAAATGATCATGTTGAACCTCTTTATGTATTTTAGGAAAGATCTGTTCAAATCTTTTGTGTATGGATGTGTGTGCGTGTGAGAAAGAAAGAGATTGGTGGTGAGGGAGTTGTTTGGAGTTTTCTTGTAATGATTTTTTGCCTTTCATTATCAGTATAGTCCTAATCTTTTGAAAGGAGTAGAGATGTTCCCTTTATGTCTATTTTGTGAAATAGTTTGTGGAACATTTGTATTCATGTCTCCTTGAATGCTTAAAAGGATTCAGCAATAAAGTCACCCTAAAGGGTTATTTATTGAAAGGTTTTAAATTATAAGTTAAATTTCTTTATTAGCTATAAAGTTATTAATATTTTAAGAACTCTTCCTCCTTTTTCTGTTTTGTTAATTTTTTTCATTTTCTAGAAGTATTCAGATTTATTGGATATCTGTCTCATTGACCTTTTCTGAAAACTGTCAATTTGGTTTCTTTTTCTTTTGTTCTGTTTTTTTTTTTCTTCTAATTTCTGAAAGTGGAAGCATAAATCCTTGGCTTTTCAGTATTTGTTGTACTCATGTGTAAGCATTTAAAACTATAAATGCCCCGTTGAGCCTTGCTTTAGGCAATTTGTTAATTTATGTTTTTATTATTGTTCAGTCTATGGCTGACTCTGAGAAGAATGGGAATCCCAGAACACTTGATCGTTCTAATGCGAAACTTGTACTTGGACCAGGAGGCAGTCGTCAGAACAGAGCAAGGGAATAGTGCATGGTTCAAAATTGGGAAGGGCGTATGCCAGGGATGCATCCTGTCTCCATACCTTTTCAACCTATATG
>NW_006399814.1:14653107-14660788 GCF_000299155.1 Elephantulus edwardii
CCATTGCCACAATCTCTGACATAGTTAGGCCTATAGCTGCGGTTATTGTGTCATTACATCTGATTGAGGGTCTTCTCTTTAACTGACCTTCTACCTTTCCAAGCATGATGTCCCTTTCCAAGGAACAGCTCCTCCTAACAAGATGCACAAAGTATGTGAGATGACGCTTTACCGTCTGCTTCCAAGGAGCACTCCGGCTGCATTTTATTCATTCTTTTGTTTGAAAATAAAGTACTGTTGACCCCAAAGATTGGAACATTTATTGGTAAAAATGAATAGCCGTGATCTAAGATTTTATCACAAGTTGGTTCCCCCCCTTCATTTGATAGTATTAACTTTTATTAGAATTTTTTAAAAGTCGGGTACAACCAAATTGTTTTCTTTTAATCATAAAATTGTAATTACAAGGACGAAACACCCAATTGATGAATGTTGGCTCATTTTATGACATGGTGCATAAAGTTATGTGAAGGCATATCTTGATTTTTCTTTTTTTCTCCTGCTTTTCAAATGACTATGCCACTGGCTAGTATATTTGCTTATTGATGAGATTTGGATTTTTTTTTCTTTTGCAATCTGTTTCTCAGCTGTCTCATAGAATATTTGTATTTTAGCAAGATTATTTAGACACATTAAATAAACTTTTTTCCCCACTATAAAGATTGTGTGTATTTGGAGTTGTTCCTAGATATTAACTTCAGGGTATGAGATGAAACTTCTATTTTTTTCAAACTTTAAAAAATTGTAATTTGGATGAGAGTTTGCAAAGAAGTTGATTTTTCATTCTGAACCTTCTCTTTAAAATAACATCTTTTCTGTTTGAAATTTAGAAGGTCAGCCTATAATAATACATTCTTTCTGATTATATTAATTACGTGATTTTATCTTTTTTTACAGACCAGCAAAGAAGACAAGTTGTCAAGTCGCATTCAGAGTATGCTTGGAAACTACGATGAAATGAAGGATTTCATAGGGGACAGATCTATACCAAAGCTTGTTGCAATTCCCAAGCCTACAGTACCACCAACAGATGAAAAATCCAACCCAAATTTCTTCGAACAGAGACATGGAAGTTCACATCAGAGTAGCAAATGGACTCCAGTAGGACCTGCACCCAGCACTTCTCAGTCTCAGAAACGGTCCTCGGGCTTACAGAGTGGACACAGCAGTCAGCGGACCAGTGCAGGTGGCAGTAGCAGCACCAGTAGCAGTAGCCAGAGGCATGATCGTGACTCATACAGTAGTAGTGGGAGCAGTAGCCGGAAAAAAGGCCAGCATGGGTCAGAACACTCCAAATCACGCTCTTCCAGCCCTGGAAAACCCCAGGCTGTTTCTTCATTAAGTTCCAGTCATTCCAGGTCTCATGGGAATGATCATCATAGTAAGGAACATCAGCGTTCCAAATCACCTCGGGACGCTGATGCAAACTGGGATTCTCCTTCCCGTGTACCTTTTTCAAGTGGACAGCACTCAAATCAGTCTTTCCCCCCTTCCTTGATGTCAAAGTCCAGTTCAATGTTACAGAAACCCACTGCCTATGTGCGGCCCATGGATGGACAGGAGTCCATGGAACCGAAGCTGTCCACTGAGCATTATAGCAGCCAGTCTCATGGCAATAGCATGACTGAGCTGAAGCCTAGCAGCAAAGCACATCTCACCAAGCTAAAAATACCTTCCCAACCACTGGATGTAAGTCTCTCACTTAGAGCTTTTAGAATTGTGATGTTGTGAAATAGTTTATTATGAAATAATAAATGAAGATTTACTTTTAACTTCCTTTTATTTTGCCTTAAATAGTAAGAGTTTAAAAACACTTGAGTAACTCTCAAGTGGATCCATAGAGCTGTTCAGCCCTCCTCTTGGGTTTAAAAAACTCCTCATGGTTTTAAAAAACTAAAATGACAGGTCACCTGTAAAATAAAAGGAATGAACCATTATCCATCTCTTTTAGATTTCCTCCTTCTGTTTTGAGAGAATAACCTGTTTTCTTTGTGTAAAGAGAAAATTGATTTCTGTGTTACTTCTATAGTGACTCTTGAGTAAATGAGTATATGTTGGGACTTTTTCTTCCCTATGGAGGTGGTAATTTTGTATAGTTAGGGTGCTGTGACATTTTTATCTGGTTGAAACATCTTAGTGATGCTTTGAAATTCACAGTATTCATTATAGTATACCAAAAATATAATATGCAAATTAACCACTGAAGCATGTTTTGTGAAATAATGAAATACTGTCTTTCACTGTAGTGAAAAAAATTAAAAAAAATTTTTTTTAAATAATGTAAGTAGCCAGAATGATTCATTATTATTCAAATGATCTCAGACTGGTTCAGGAGGGATTGAAGATAAATAATCTGTTTTTAGAGAGCATTCAGAAGTCTTTCTTGCCTTGATAAACTCATCGTTAATGACATTTGTCATGTAATTACGCTTCTCAAAAGAATAAAGTGGTAATTTGTTCTTTCTCCAACATTATTTTCTTCAGACTTAGACTTGAATTCAAATCTCAGGTTTCAGATTCCTGTTTGTGCCTTAGAATAAGCAGCTTAGTTTCTGTGAGTTAAGAAATAAAATATACCCAGAGGTACGGTGTTTGAATCCACTAGATGCTATGCTGGAGAAGGAGAGGAAATCTTCTCCTGTACCAGTCAGATCTGATTTGACGGTACACACACACAAAAATAATAAAAGAATAAAAGAAAATATAAAATAACCATGATGTTCCAGAACAATAATCTAAAGATCTACTAAAGTTTATTTAAAAATAAGTATGGGTTTGGTCTGTTTATTAAGTTATGATATATCTGAATATTAGTTCTATATTGCGTATAAATAAACTAAAATTTGCTGACAAACTGCTCACCTGCAGAAGTATGTTTGACAAATTCTTTCTAATCCAAGTATATTGTTGTAATGTACCGTCAAGTAGGAACAAACTCATAGCTGATTCTCCATCGAGTTTCAGAGGCATAAATTACCCATCTTTTTCCCATGGAGCAACTGGTGCTTTTGAACCTTCTGCCCTTTGGGTTGACAGAATAACTCCTTACCACTAAGTCACTAGAGCTGACTCCATTTAAATATAGTACTCTTTTCCACCAAAATCTAGATGTAAGGAAGATAAAATTTAATAATCATGTTCAATTTGGTGATTAGAAATTTTTATTGCTTAAAAAGTTTATTCTAAGGAAATAGACTTTATAATTAGTGTTTTGGTATGAAGTAGTGTGATTATAAATACTTTCTTAAATTTTTATTTTATTTCCAGCAATATTTTTATGTCTGTGCAGCAGAAGATAATCTAGTAATAAATTACTCTAAATCCAGTGTGTATTTCTTTTTTCTTTAAGGCATCTGCTTCTGGTGATGTGAGCTGTGTAGATGAAATCCTTAAAGTAAGTTATCTGTTTTTTAATAGTATCTTTTTAAAATTTTTAATTATGATGCTCTACTACTCTTTTCCCCTCCTCCCTGTATTTTTCAAAGGATTTGAAGCATCAGGTTGCTTCCTTGTGTTACTTGATTAGGTCAGTCAATGTCATTTGACCTTTTTTCCCCCTTACGTTCACACTTAGGTTCTGAATCACATAGTTTATCTTCAAAGAGTTGTAGTTTTTGTTGTTTTAAGTAGTGCAAATTCCATTCTTACAGCTTACCTTGAAAAAGAAGAAACCAAGTAAAACTACTTTTTCAGGTTTATCAATTAATAATCTGAAGTGCTAAAGATACCAATTTGTCAGGTTGTTAATACTGAAAATGTTTTACTTTGCAAGGTATCCAAACATTCTGATTAAATCTTACAAAAAACCATGTCTGAATATTGTCCATTTTGAGTCTTTGATAGACTATATTTAATACTGACATATGACCAAAAATTACCTCCTCCTTTGAGAAAAAAGCTACTATATATCCAGTACGTTAGTGAGTGGCAAAAACTACTTTTTGCTCAGTAGATGAAAGATAACCTATAAGTCACATAATACTTGTTTTTTCTTGGGCTTTGTGTTCCTTTTTTTGTTTTTGTTTTTTGGTAAGCTGCTGCATTTTTGTGTCTCTGGTTAAATTTCACTGGTAATACTTCTGAAAGACTATCTAGTATTGGCTGCTCCTACTCTGTTCTCTCGGATTCCTTCCTTTAATCCACTGTAATCTCTTTTACCTCAGTAATTCTGCTAAACCTGTTTCTCTAAGATCACAATCTTCTCCAGCATTCAGGAGTTTCACTTGAATTTTCATTCTCTTTATACATTCTCTAATATTTTAAAGAGGTTTTACATTTTTTTGCCTTCTGGAAGCATTTTTCCTTCCCTCACTATCTTATGTTTCATTGTTGTCAGTTTCTGTCAACTTTACTTGCCTTTTCTTCTCTGTCTTTGTGGAACATTTGTGTCTCTCTTATCTATGCTTAAGTGTTGAGATTGATTTTTTTCCCCTCCATTTTCTTGGCTTTATCTGTTAGGCAGATATTCTGTCTTCCTTCTCTGTCTTGGCATCCTTTGAATTTTGCTTTATGTCCCTTAATTGCTCTTAGCTTATTTCCATTTGGATTTCCTGCTGCTGCTTCAATCTAAAGCCATACTTTTCAAACTTCCTTCTGTTAATAGTACCTCCATTCTCCGTATGATCCTAATTATCACTGACTTTTTTCTCTCATACTCCTTTAATCACAAAACTAGGATAGGATTTTAAAAATGCCTTTCAAGTATCTTTCTTTCTTTCTAGTCCTGCCACATTAAGCTTGAAAATATAAGATATTTTTTGCTCTGTTTTTCTTACTATGGCATTCTTACCTATCTTCTGTATTACTAAGTGGTTTACTACAGGTGGTTTTTTTTTCCTTAAAACTTTGTTTTTAATGAGTTAATTTACTCCTGTAAAGTTATCAGTGTCTCTTTAGAGCTCAGAAAAAGAGTCGTGTCCAAATTGCAATTTCCAGACCTTCCAGAGACCAGTCCTTTAGTATTTTGTGCTACTTATTCACCTCTTTGGCTAGATTAGTTTTCCTTAAGCCAAATGCTTTTTTTTACCTCCTAAATGTAAACTTTCTTGGGTTATATTTCTCCTTTTCAGTTATTTCTAGATTTTGTTTTTCCTTTAACTCTAATAGAGCATTCATTTTTCTGTTGACATGTATATAAAAAGTGTATGGTAGCATATTTCTTTTCCCTTGATCCTCACAGATGCATGAAATGTTAATATTTTCACATATGGAAGAAATCTTAGGGTTTCTATTTCGTTATCTCTTAATATCATTAACCATTTATGCTGAGAACTTGACACATGAATTTTCCTGTAATAAATGCTCAGTCATTTTTTGATATCTGGATAATGAAACTAATTTTCCGATTGAGAGTATTTTGGCATTTGACATCTCAAATGCCAATACTGAGAAATTGACGTTAATTGAGTTTTTATTTCCATGTCACTCTCCTATGTGTTGTATGCAGGGAACTTCAGGTCTGCATTATGAACTAAAATAAATTTAATGAAAGAAAGTTCATTTCAAGAATATATATATTTATTGGGAAAGAAAGGGATTTATTAATCCAGGGCATATTAATTGAGCATCTACTATGTGCTAAGCTTTAGTATTGGGAATACTGTGATAATAAGACTGATGACCCTTGTACATCTTAAATTCTAGAACAGGATAGGAAATAATCATCAAGATAATTTTTTAAAAATTTTTTTTAGCAAGGTAATATTTTAGGAAGTAAAATTCTGTTAAAAAAATAACAGAATAGAGAGCAATGACAAATGCAAGTGACTATTCTAAGAGGTTCAAGCAGTAAAGACAGTATCAAATACCTTCATCTATTTTTCCTTATGCCCTTCTGTTACCCAAAGCTAGCCGTTGTTAATTATACAGAGCTTTTTTGCATATTTAAACATTTAGTAAGACTTTGATAATGACTGTCCTTTAACAATATGTTGTCAACATCATTTCATATTAATATTTAAGTTTCTCATTTTAATGTCTGCTTGGTGTTTCCTTTACATGGAGGTCTGAGAGTGTTTAATTTGTCCTTTGTTATTAGAGACTTAGGTAATTTCCATTTTTAAGTGAGAGCCCTATAAATGTGGATTTTTACATAACCCCAAGAAGTTAGTACCACCTTTAAATTACTGTATTTTCTCTGTCTACCTGATGGCTGACTTTGAACTAAATACAAGAAACAAATCACTTCCTCCTAATTCTGTTGTATATCTTTCTCCTTTACTCCTCTAACATACACTTTGTGATCTTACTTACTTATCCAAACGTCCCTTTGGACATATTTGGTTCATGATTTGAAGGCACAAATTTGTAGCCTTAGTTGTCTGTCTTCCTCCTCATGTGCTTTTGAAATAACTTCTGATTTTCTCCAGCTGGCCAAATTTTCCTATTAATGCATAAGTTCTATAGCCAGAATTTTTGGCATGAAATTTTCTGTCCATCATTAACTAATTGTCTGTAGATAAGTAACTTCTGTGCTTCAGTTTCATCATTTGTAGAGTGAGGTTAATAATGGTATATACTGTCATTGTGAGTCTTAAGTGAGTAACAGACATGTGAAATACTTTGCTTGGTATCAGACCCATTAAAGGTACAGGATAATGTTAACTGTATTCTTTATCATTTTCCCTTTCTTTTCTCTTCCACAGCAAACTCTTCCTCAGTAGTGCTTTATTTATTATGTGTCTTGTAGCTGACTACAGGCTAACTCTTAACTATTCACAGGTCTCATCATCCTGTAAGCTCCTTGAAGCCAAGGAGTTTATATTATTTTTCTTCTATTACCTCAGAATACTTTGCACGTTACTGTGCTTAATTAATATTACTGATTAAATATATAGCCGTTTGGAGGAACAATCATGAAACTAGTGCTTATAAATACAAATCTGGCTCTTAGCTGTATAATTTTTATTCTTGACCTGGTTGAAAACAAATTGTATAATTACATTTCAGGAGATGACGCATTCATGGCCTCCCCCTCTAACGGCTATTCATACACCATGCAAAACAGAACCTTCCAAATTTCCTTTTCCAACTAAGGTAAGTAAATAAAATTGTCTTTGATACTATAAGAAAACCCTAAATGGCTTGACTAAAATCACATGAATTCAAAATTCTGTCTTGCCATTCCCATTTTGTGCACCATTAACTAAGTAGGTAATTTCACACAGTTATCATTGCAAATGAATCCTGTTAGTAAATTGAGAGGAACTTAGTTTGAGAGATACTAGAAAAAGCTTTGGTGGCAATATGGGAGCAAAACTTACAAGGCATTGATGTTTCTTGTAACTGTTATGGCATTCTAAGCTCTGAGGGTGGTGTAAGAGCTTTTCGTCTTGGCTGAGAAGTTCCTGTCCAGGGATGTTAACAGCCACACTTAAGTCCTGTGGAGAGAGTTTCTTCAGACAGCTGTTTCAAACTAATCTGAAATCAGATTTATCTAGTTTTAATTAACTTATACTTGCACAAATAGTATAACAATACACTCTCTCTTTTTTTTTTTTTTTTTAGCTTTAACAAATAGTAATTTACTGTTACAATCTAGGAGCCTAGAAGTCCAAATTCATAGTTCCAACTCCAGAGGAAGACCTACTCCCTGTCAGCTGGGTGGGAAAATCTTTGTTGTCTTAAGCATTTGTAGGCTGGGCATTCCTTTTAAGAATACATTCTTTTTTTTTTTTTTTAA
>NW_006399814.1:14666839-14754934 GCF_000299155.1 Elephantulus edwardii
GCAATTGGCACAGGACAGAGCGGAGTTTAGGGCTGTTGTACATAGGGTCGCTATGAGTCGCACATAACTCGACGGCACATAACAACAACAACAACAACAACGTCATTCCATCTCTTTCTCTGGCCCTTTTTTCAGTGACCTTTCCCAGTACTGATGGGGTAGTATTAACGAATTCAGAATTATCCAAAACCATCAATTAGTACAGTTTAATTAGAAAACTCACATCAGTTTTATCAAGTCAGAAAAACTACTCTGCCTTAGAATTCTTTTCTCCTACTTTCTTTAGTCATGTCAAGTTTTTCAAACTACCTATTTACCGGGAGAGAAAATGCATCTCTCCTAGATTAGCATTTGCTTCTTCAAAACAGCATCTTTCCTGATTTCTTATGTGTATTCTTTAATACAAGGCTTATTTGTTTGGAAACATACATATCTACCTAGGTATACATAATTAGTGTGTTTACCTAAATATAACTATTTAGAAACATATGCTTTTAGTTTCACATGTTTGAGGGTTTTCCATTGAACGTTTTGTTACTGATTTCCCATGTCATTATATCTTACTAGAGAAAATGATGCATAATTTGTTATTTTAAATGTATTGAAATTTGTTTTATTGCCCAGAATAAGCTCTGTCTTTAGTACTACATACATACTCCCTCATACCATACTATGGTGTCAGTATGTGTTTGGTTTTTTTTTTTTACTGTGTGTTTTTTGTGTGTGTGTAAATTAGATCAAGTTGATTTGTCTTCTATTTCTTTTTAAGTTGCACTTATTATACCAGTTTGACAATTTAGTTTTTTAATTTTATTAATTTTGATTTATGTGTTTTGGAGTTCAGTTATTTAGTTTAATTAGCACCTTGGTGACATAGTGTGCAATATCTTGCACTGCATATTTAAAGGTCAGCAGTTCAAATCCACCATCTGCTCCTTGGAAGGGAGATGGTTTGTCTCCTGTAAAGACATATTGTTGTTGCTAACTGTCATCAAGTTGATTACAGGTTATAGCATCTCTGTGAATAACAGACCTGAACTTATCCTTATCTTGCACTCTTCACATCCACATCCTCTTCTCAGGCCCATCATGTCAATCTGTCTTGTTTATTGTCTCCTCTCTTTCACTCGCCTTCACTTTGCCATACCAACAGTCTTTTTCCAAGGATTGATTCCCTTCTGATAAATGCCCAAAATATGACTGGAAGAGATCTGTGTTTGTTTTCCTTCCAAAGAAAGGTGACCCAACAGAGTGTGGAAACTATAGAACAATATCGTTGATTTCACATGCAAGCAAGATTCTGCTGAAGATTATCCAAAAATGACTGAAACAGCACATCAGCAGAGAACTGCCAGAAGTTCAGGCTGGGCTTAGAAGGGGTCGTGGTACTAGGAATATTGTAGCTAATGTCAGATGGATATTGGCTGAAAGCAGGGAATACCAGAGGAATGTCTATCTGTGCTTCATTGATTATGCAAAGGCTTTTGACTGTGTGGACCATAACAAACTGTGGCTGACTCTGAGAAGAATGGGAATCCCAGAACACTTGATCGTGCTAATGCGAAACTTATACTTGGGCCAAGAGGCAGTCATCAGAACAGAGCAGGTTAACACTGCATGGTTCAATGTTGGGAAGGATGTATGCCAGGGATGTGTTCTGTCTCCATCTTTTCAACCTGTATGCAGAACAGATCATCTGGGTGGCTGGGCTCTATGAGGAGAAATGCGGCATCAGGATTGGTGGAAGATATATCAACAATCTGCTCTGTGCAGATGACACAACCCTGCTTGCTGAAACTGAGGAGGACCTGAAGCACTTGCTGTTGAGGGTCAAGGACTGCAGCCTTCAATATGGATTGAGGCTCAGTGTCAAGAAGACAAAGATTCTTACCACTGGGCCAGCTGGCAGCATCAGGATAGATGGTGAAGAGATTGAGATTGTTCACAGCTTTAGTCTGCTTGGCTCCACAATCAACACTCTTGGCACCAGCAGCCAGGAAATTAAAAGAGGTATTGCCATGAGAAAGTCTGCTGTTAGGGACCTCTCTGAAGTACTTAAGAGCAGCGGTGTGTCTCTGGAGACTAAGGTGCGTCTAATACAGGCCATGGTCTTTGCAATCACTTGTTATGCGTCAGGGAGGACACTAGGAGAATTCATGCTTTTGAGCTTTGGTGTTGGAGAAGAGTGCTGAGGGTACCATGAACTGCTAAGAAAACAAACAGATTCATTCTGGAGATGGTTAAACCAGGCTGCTCCTTAGAGGCAAGGATTCTGAGACTTCGTCTGACTTACTTTGGTCATGTTGTAAGGAGAGACCGGTCCTTGGAGAAAGACATCATGCTTGGGAGGGTGGAGGGCAGGTGCAGGAGGGGAAGGCCCTCTGGGAGTTGGATTGATTCTGTGAGTGGGGCAATCGGAATGAGTGTGTTGGAGACAGTGAGATTGGCACAGGACAGAGCAGAGTTTTCAGCTATTGTACATAGGGTCGCTATGAGTTGCAAGCGACTCGACGGCACATAACAAGAACAACAACATGTGAGATGAAATTTCACCATCCTTGCCTCAAAGGAACACACTAGTTGTACTTCTTCTGGGACAAATGGGTTTGTCCATCCAACATTCTGTGGGATATTCATTACTCTTTGCCAATACCATAAAGATAGATAGCTTTCCAAAGGTTGATGGAGGATTTTGACTTGATAGCACTGGAGTTTTTTGGTTAGTGAGTTTATACCTATTTTTAATTTTACATTTTTATAATGAGTTGATCTCTCCCCCCATTTAAAAAAATTTTTTTTTATTTCTGGTAATTATCTGTGTTATGATGTACATCTGTATCTGATTATTGATAATAACTCCTCATTCTTATGCTTTATACCTTTTTTCTCTTTTTTATTATTTATCTACCCGTATCTGTTTAAGGTGAGTTTGTTGTTGACAGCTTATAATTGAGTATTTTTTTAATCTAGTTTATCAGTCTCTGACATTTAATCCTAAAATGTTTAAAGTATTTCATTAAAATGTAATTGTAGGAAAGAAATAGAATAATTTGCCATTTAATTTGTCCTGTCAGTTGTTTTATTTTGTTGTTCTTCTCCTCCCTGGATTCTGTTGTATTATTTTTTTAAATTTATTTTGTAGTTTTAAGAAATAGTTTATAGTTATTTTATTTTAATTTGTTTGAATACAATTTTTTTAAATTTGAATTTGAGTAAAAATGTATAAAGCCTATTGCTTTTTCATTCATTCACATTTTCTTTAATAACATTAATTACAACCCCCACAATGTAATCATATTTTCTCACATCCTCTGTGTAATTCTCATTTACATTAATCCCTCTATCCTATCCTTTCCTACCTTCAGAGTCTTATGGCAAATGGTACTCTTTTGACCTTATAGTGATTGGTTATAAGGAGTGACTCAAAATATCTTTGCCATAGAGTTGGGATCTACTTATTTGGACCCTCTGTTGAATTTCCAAGGCTGTTAGTCACAAAGGAGGAGATATTTTTCTTCTGCAGAGCCACAGGTGGATCTGAACCACCAGGGAAGAATAGTCTTTGGGTAAGCAGTGCAGCTCTCTACAGACTAGACCACCTGACCTCCCTCTTGGCCACTTTTTAGGCCTGTCTGTTGTTTGACTGAAAGCTGAACGACAGGGGTTAGATGAGTTATATTTAACTGAAGGTAGTGAAGTCTTATGGATTAACCTGATAATCACAAGGTTGATGGTTTTAGACATACCAGGAGTCGCAGTGGAGAAAGAGGCCATCTGTAAAGATTTATAACCTCAGAAACCCATTGGGCGTTCATTTGGAGGTGGAATTATATCAGAGGCGGTGGGCTTGGTTTGATTTTTGGTATTATAAAAGAATCCTTCTTATCCCTTTATTATTTTATAGCTATTCCTTCTTTTCTTTTTGTGCCTGTCTTTTAATTGTAGTGAGAGTTTATACCAAAACATTTGCCAACACATTGGCTACTGCATTTACAACTTAGTGGGATTTATTACTTTTTTGTGTTGTTCACCATTGTCACTATTCCAATATAAAATATTTTACTATGTTAACATAAACTCAGTGCCAGTCAAAATCTCCCCCTCTTGGTAACCACTTATAATTTTTAGTTTCTACGTAATTTGTTACTTTTGTGTAAGTGAAATCATACAGCATTTGTGTTTTTGTGATTGACTTAACCTATACAACGTAATATTTCAAGGTTTATACATTTTGTGATGGTCATAAGAACTTCATTTCTCTTTCTGGCTGAATAGTATTCCATTTTCTGTATGTACCATGTTTTGTTTATCTTCTCATCTATTCATGAACATGTGGGTTAATTCCACCTTTTGACTGTTGTAAAAAGTGCTGCAGTGAATATTGGCATACAGTTTCCTTTTGCACTGATATATCTTCTACCATCTTTAGTCATTGTTCAGTTTACAGACGCATAGCAAGCAATTGAGATGACCATGGCTTGGAATCAGGTGCACTTTATTCTTTATATTGACTGTTGCTTTTTATCACCTTGAGAGGTTCTGGACAGCAGATTTTTCCGGTACAACTCACCTTTTGATCACTGTTTGTGTGCTAATCCACCTCATAGGGGGTCTTTCCCTCCTGCGCTGTCCCTCTACCCTACCAAGCATGATGTCCCTCTCCAAGGACCTGTCTCTCCTTACAATATGTCCAAAGTATGTTAGACGGAGCCTCAGAATCCTTGCCTATGAGGTGGATTGATTCAGTGACTGGGGTAATTGGGATGGGTGTGTCAGAGGCAATGCAATTGGCACAGGATAGATCAGGGTTTAGGGCTGTTGTACATAGGGTCACTATGAGTCGCAAATGACTCGACGGCACATAACAACAACAAGAACAAGTGCACTAAGGGTGTTGATGGTGGATCCAAGTAAGATGAAATTGTTAACAACTTCAATCCTTTATCTATCATAATGCTGCCTTTTGGCCCTGAAGTGAGGATTTTTGTTTTCTTGATGTTGAGATGCAGTCCATATTGAAATGTTTCAGGTCTTCCCTACTTTCAGCGAGTGAGGTTAATAATCTGTGTAACGCAGGTTATTCATGACTCTTCTTTGTTCCAGACACCACTTTTTTCATCTAGCTTCTCCAGTAATCTATTCAGCATATAGACTGAAAAGGTGTGGAGGAAAGATACATCCCTGATGTATTCCTTTGTTCATTTTGAACCATGTAGTGTTCCCTTGCTCTGTTCAGACAGTAGCTTCTTGGTCTAGGTGTATATTTCACATGAGCATAATCAGATGTTCTGGTATTCTCATTGTTCTCAATGTTAGCTGTAGTTTGCAGTGATCCACACAGTCAGATACTTTTACATATTTGATAAAACCCAAATAGACATCCTTCTAGTACTCTCTGCTTTCAGCCAAGATCCATCTGACATGAGCAGTGATATCCTTATTACCACGCTTCTTCTAAGTCTGGTTTATATTTCTGGCAGTGTTCTTTCTGTCTTTACTAGCTGTTTTTGTATAATATTCGGCAAGATTTTGCTTACATGTGCTATTAATGATGCTCTGGTGGCTTACTGGTAAGGAGTTAACACTGCTAATTCAAAGGCTGATGTCATGGTTTGAATTCACCAGCTGCTCAACAGGAAAAAAATGAGCAGCCTCCTCCTGTGCAATTTCCCACCTCTGAAAACCTGCCAGAGGGTCAGCTATGAGTTGTTTCTCACTCAGTGGTACATAACAAGGCAAAAAAACCCTTTTACAGTATGTTATTTAAAAATTTTTCAACAGTCAAGTATTTTATTTTTATTATTATTAAGGAAGTTTGAAGTTATACATAATGACAAAGATGAAAAAGGAGAAACAGTGCCTTACAGCATCATCAAGAATTACGTTTCTATTGGCGTGGATGCCAATACTTCCTAAACAACATGCCTCTGGAAACTCTATGAACTTTGATAAAGCTTCAGGCCTTCTGTTCATAGGGCTGCTATGAGAGTCATGCTTGATTTAAAAGCAATCATCATCATCATTAAGGAATAATTAATAGACTGTAAATAGTATATGTTTAAAGTGTATGAACTGATAAGCATGACATGAGTACGCCTGTAAAAACATCTCCACAGTCAAGATAAAATTTTTATCAGCTCCAGAAGTTTTTAAAAAATTATCATTTTTTTTTAAATTATCATTTGTAATTGCTCTTTCCCCCTTCTCAGTCTACTGGCAACTGCTGATCTGATTTTTTTCATTATAGATTAGTTGCCAGTTTCTAGAATTTAATATCAAGCTTGATAAGATTATAGTATTTGTATTCTTTTTTCAGTCTTGTCTTTTTACTCAGCATAATTAAGATTTTCCCATATTGTTACATATATAGATAGTTCATTTGTAAATTGCTGATTATGATTATATTGCAGCTTGTTTTTTTCATTCACCTACTGATTAGAAATTCTCTTGTTTGTGACTCATGGCTGTTGAAAATAAGAGCTACTGTGAATATTGATGCAAGCCTTTACGTGAAAATTATTTTTTTGGGGGGGATAAACACTTATGAGTAGAATGGTTTGCCATATGATACATACAAGATTTTTAGAAACTTGTCATACTTTTTTTTTTGCCAGCCATTTAAGGGTTCCAGTTGTTCAACATCCTTACCAATGCTTGATGTGAATAGTATTTTAAAAATTTAGCCATTTTAGGATTTGTGTATCCATCTCATTGTAGTTTTCTTTTACCCTTCCCTACTGACTAATGTCTCACGTACTTCGGGCATGTTGCTAGGAGAGGCTTTTCCTTGGAGGACATCATGCTTGGAAAGACAGTGAGTCAACGAAGGAGAGAAAGACGCTCAGCCAGATCGAGTGACACAGTGACTAGGCAATGAACTCTAGTGTGTCAAGAAGTGTGAAGATGGCACAGAGTAGGACTGGGTTCAGATCTGTTACTCATAGGGTTGCTGTGGGTCATACTTGACTCTACTGTATCTAACAATAACACTGACTAATAATATAGGGAACATGTGGCCCTGTTGCAAGTTGTGCTACCAACTTTAAGGTACACAGTTTGAATCTACCAGCTACTCTGTAGGAAAAGATGAGCAGTCTCCTTCCAAGTGATTTACAGCCTCAGAAAACCTGCTGAAGGATAAGCTATGAGTTGGTTCTGACTTGATGACATATGGTAACAACAGCAGCGCTTACTAAAGTGAGAACCCTAGTGGAAATAGTCCATAGGGAGTTATGCTACAAACCTAAAGGCAACCTGTTAGAATCCACCAGTGGCTCCATGTGAGAAAGATCAACAGTCTTCTTCCATGCCATCTACAGCCACCTAAAAGTGGAGGGTCAGGTATGAGTCAACTCTTAACTTGACAAGTCAGCTCTTGACTCGACAGCAGTGTTTTTTAATTTGACTGATTAGTGTTTTTGAGTTATGGTGACTTAGTGGTAAGAAACTGCACTGCAATCCCAAAAGCATGCATTTTGAATCCACTAACTGCTCCATGGGAAAAGGATGGGCAATCTCCTCCTGTGTGATTAACAGCCTCTGGAAATCCACTAGAGGGGTCACCTATGGGTTGGTTCCAGTTCATGGTATTAAATATTTTTCATGTACTTATGTGTATATCTTTTTTTTGGGTGCATTGTCTATGTGACTTAGACCTCTTTTTCAATGGATTTTTGTCTTTGTATTCGCTTTTGAGACTTGTTTATATATTCTTGATACCAATTCATTATCAGGCATGTGATTTGCATAATTTTCATAGTTTGTGATTTACCAAATGTTTTCAGAAATAAAATGGTACACATAAAGACAGATAAAAATTATAAAAAGCAACAATGAGATATTATCCCCTCAGCAACGATAGCAGATTTCAACAGGCCAGCAAACAACAAAGGCTGGTGAAGTTGTAGAGAGAATGGAACTCTTACTGCTGGTGGGAATGTATGACTGCTATGGAAGGTGGTCTGGCACTTTCTCAAAAAGTTGGAAATAGAATACCATTTGACCCAGCATTTCCACTACTGAGAATATACCGTAAAGAAATCAGAATTGCCATCTAAGCAAATGTATGCACACCCATGTTTATTGCTGCATTATTTACTATAGCAAAGAGATGGAAGCAACCCAAGTGTCCCATCAACAAATGAATGGGTAGAAAAACTATGGTACATTCACACAATGGAATATTAGGAACATTGAAAAACATTGAACTCATAGAACATTACACAGTATGGGTGAGCCTGGAGGATATTATGCTGAGTGTAATATCGCAGTCAAAAAAGAATGAACACTGTGTAACATCGCTGTTATAAAATAGGACTAGACATGGGATGTTGAGGTAAGAATCGGAAAAGCATGGATAGATAAGGAACACTGCATTGGAACAGATGAAGGGAAGAACTATCTGAAAACAAGGTATGATTAGGTATTACACATAGGAGAACAATCTGGAACAATAGGTGCACTGCAAAGTGGACTGAGGTTTGGGGGGAGGGAAGAAAATTTGCAACAGTGAATGAATATAGAAAAATGATAAACATTATAGCATTAGTGAACTAAAATGGACTGGAATTGGCCATTTAGAATCAGAAAACTATATGCTCTACTATGTTGAGAATGACAAATTGGAATGGAATACTGTGTAGCATTCATTGTCTGAAAGAAAATTTGAGGATCTGAAAGTACAATGATGCTAGTGATAGGATAATATCCATATGCTACAAGGAAGATCTAGTAAGCATTATTCAAATATATGTACCACCCTCTAAAGCCAAAGATGAAGAAATTAAGAATTTGTACAAACTTCTGCAGTATGAAATTGATTGAACATAGAAAATTGACTTTTCTAGCCACTGTGTTAGCCCCTGTTGGGGTGCATGATCTCCAGGTACTTTAACTCCAGATACATGGTCTTGCCAATCATCATCAGCTATTGGGTAACACTAGAGAGCACCTACTACTTTGTAAGAAATGGCGAAGACAGTGGAGAGGCTGTAGCACACTGCAAAGAGACTGTGGCACAGTGTATCCTTAGGAACCCTGCAGATGCAGGGCACAGTTAAAGGTTTTTGTTTGCTGGATGATTGAAGGAAAGTCTTGCAGAAAGTGAGGACTTGAAGTAATTACTGAAGAATATTAAAGACTACAGCTTTAAGTGTGGATTACACCTCAACATCAAGAAAACAAAAATCCTACAGACATTCGGATGGCGGGGAGGAGGAATGAACTGGGGAGGAGGGTGGAGGGAATGGTGCAGCAATGAGGGAGTGAGGGCCCAGAATCCCTGTGAATGTTCATTGAAACTGATAGAATTTTATTTAAAAAAAAAAAAAGGAAACAAAAATCCTCACAGTAAGTTCTGTGATGAGACAAATGAGATAACCTTGTTTATTGAGAGTGAGGAAGACTTGATACACTCAGTATTTTATATGGATTACTTGATCATCATGAAAACAAAAGTCCTTACAACTGGATGAATAGGCAACATCATGCCAAATGGGAACAGATTCAGGCCAAGGATATTTACCATGGTTCCCAAATCAACAACCATGGATACACCAGTCAAGAAAATCTAGTGAGGTCTTGCATTAGACAAATCTGCTGTCAGACACCTCTGTAAAGTACTAATAAACAAAGATGTCTCCTGACCCAAGCCATGTTATTTTCAGTTGCTTCATATGCTTGTGGAAGTTGGGCAATGGGTAAGGAAAACTGAAAAAGAATTGATGCCTTTAAATTGTGGAGTTGTTGAAGAACATAGGCTGCCAAGAGAACAAACATATCAATCAATCTTGGAAGAAGTGTAAGCAGAATGCTTCTTAGAAGCTAAGATTGTGAGACCTCATCACACATACTTTGAGCATGTTATCCAGAAGGACCAGTTTTTGGAAAGAGACAGAGAAAGAAAGGAAGACCCTCAGTGAGATGAAATGACAGTGACTGCAATAGTGGGCTTAAGCACAGCAGAGATTGTATTTATCAGAATTGATCAGAATTGAGCTGATACTCATCTCTTGTACATAGAGTTGCCGTTAGTTGAATTTGACTCATGACACCTAACAACATGTCCTTCTACCTATATAATCACACACACATTTTTGGTTACTATCAGTCAGGAAATCAAAAGACAGATTTCATTGAGAAAAATCGGCTGTGAAAGGACCTCTCCAGAATTTTTGTCTAGGGACTAACTTATGCCTGATCCAGGCTGTTACCTTCTCAGTTGTTTGTGAAACCTGAATACTGAATAAGGATGACAGAAGAATCAGTGCTTTTGAGTTGTGGTGCTGGATAAGTGTATTAAACATATTTCCAAAACAACAAAAAGGTCTATCTTGGAGAGGATAAAGCACTGTGTCCCTTGGAGGCAAGGATTTTGAAGCTCTGTCTCACATACTTTGGGCATATTGCTGCAAAGAACCAGTCCTTGGAGAAAGACATCATGCTTGGAAAGGTTGAGGGTCAGTGCAGAAGAGGAAGACGCTAGATGCAAAGGATTAACTGTGGCATTTGGGTCAGATGTGTTAGAAGGTGAGGTTAGCTCCAGATAGGGCAAGGTTCAGAGCCATTGTTCATAGCGTTGCTATGAGTCGTAGCAACAACAACTGGTGTTGCAAAATTGAATGTATTTACCAGTGAGTGCCCCTTTTTCTTGCATACTTCATAAGGTTTTCAGTTATTTTAGTCAGATTGTGAAGATGTCATATTTATTTGATCTTATCTTTTCTATACTCCACAATAACGATTATCTGGTATCTAGAAAGCAAATTTCTCCCCTTGCCCCATACCTGATAATTATCAGAAATAATGTTTCTTTCTATTGTATATATATTTCAGTTCCTAACTTTTTGTAATAGTGGGACCATACAATATTTGCCCTTTTTTGAGTGTCATAGTTCTCTGAGCAGATTAATTTGTTTTGTAGGGCGTTGTGAGGGTTCTTCAGTATTATTTATAGATGCATGGTAACCCATCAAGGAGCCCTGATGCCATAGTGGGTTAAGTGATAGATAACTAACTTCAAAAGTCAGTGGTACAAATCCACCAGCCACTCTACAGGGTGAAAATTAAACTGTCTGCTCCCATAAAGATTTACCATCTTGGAAAACCTTTGAGGCCTTTCTAAAGTTAGAACTGATTCCAGGGCACTGAGTTTTAAAATATTCATTATGTGAGTGTATGACAGTTTATTTCTTTCTTTATCTGTTGATAGGTGTGTAAATTGCTTCCCTCTTTTTGCTACTGTGAATAATGTTGCAGTGGTCATTGTTTTATGTCTCTGTTGTTGACAGCATTTAACAGCAGCAGCAGCAATTCATGGAACTGTCTATATCTCTCAGCTTTATACCTAAGAGTGGGGTTGGTGGAACATAATGTAGTTCTGTCTTTTTGAGGACGTGCCAGACTGTTTTCCACAGTGGTTGTAGCATTTTACTCCAGTGTTTGTTAACAGTACTAGTCTTCTTGCTATCGTGTTAACATTTATTGATTTGTTTTTTGGTTTTTTATCTTGCTGTTTTTAAGGGCTATAATGATACTTCCATTAAGGTTTTGAGCTTTTTTTTTTTAATTGTATTTCTCTAATGCAAATCTTGTTTCCTGCCACTGTGCTGCACGTTGTAGAAGGGAACACAGAAAAAGAAATGTGATTTGCTGACATGTACCAAACATTTGGTCGTTCTAATAAAAGAATGAAAATGAAAGAAAAAATAATATTGTGTAAGTATTTTAGTTAGATGTAGCTCCCCTGTTAAAACAAGCTTGGTAGCAGGAATGGCATCCACTTCCAAAATAGCTTGCCTCCAGAAACACTATGAACTTGGAGAAACAGTGAAAGTTTTACAAGTGTTCAGGTCTTTTGTTCATAGGGTCGTTATGAGTCGTCTATGACTGGATGGCACTTGAGTCTCTTGCTTGGGAGAGTGAGGAACAACACAGGAGAGGAAGACCCCAGATGAGATGGATTGACATAATAACTGGGGTAATGAGAATAGGTGTGTCAGAGACAGTGAGATTGGCTCAAGAGTAGAGCAGGGTTCAAAGCTGCTACTGTGCATAGCGTCACTCTGAATTGTAGTTGACTCAGTGCCACATAACACCACAGTAATAGACAGCACATTTACTCTTATTTTGTTTTAGTACCCTATTCCTCTTTACCTATTTATATAAATTTTTATCTTAATCTTAGGATTTACCTTCATTTCCGACACATATATCTTAACTATGTACTTCCTACTTCATAGATGTTATGTTTCAGGTGTCTTTGAGATACCTTCCAGAGAGAACTCAGGAGTCTTTCTGCTACCTCCCAGCCAGCAAGCAAACAACTCACTCTCAGGTCAGGTTTACAGTGGCCTCTGTTGGATTTCCGAGGCTGTATTAACAGGAGACTGCCTGTCTTTCTCCTAAGGAGCCAGCAGTGGATTCAAACTGGAGACCTACAGCACTTTGGTAGCAGTGCAGCACTCTATAGACTGTATGACCAGAGCTCCTCAAACAGAGAAAATGGACATGGTTCTCTCCTGCTATTCTCTATTTTACTGAAGGTAGAAAATCCTTGAAGACCTTTTCTTTGACATTTTCATCTCCATCATTCCTGTAGATCACCCAAAACTAAGTTTTAATCAGGGCTTCAAACAGGTTTATTTTGTTTGATTTCCTGCTAAGAATTTGCTTTTTCAGATATACTGAATCAGGATCTATAGTTTAACAAGATCCCACGTGATTCTTATAGATCCTCAGGGATCTTGTTAAAAAATCACCTCGGGATCTTGTTAAAATCACTGATTAGCCTTGGTCTTAATGATTTTACCTCCTTTAATGTGTCTCAGTTCCATTCCTTTTTCTCTCTTTACCACCACTATAGTAAGTTAGTGGTTGTCACGGTAGGAAGCATATACCTCAGGGTAATGTGCATTTAGGGAATGGAGAAGAAATTAGAATTATTTCTTTGTAGTTTTTAGTCTGAAACTCAGTTTACTTATGTTTCTCTCTTAAATACAAAGAAAAAGTAACTATTACTACTTTTGATCTGAATGGCACAGGGTCACATTTTATTTCTTGTATGCAGATGTTTCACAGAAATGCAGATCTTTTCACCATGGCAAAGTTGAAAGCATTGCCCTCATTCATTTGGTTAAATATGCTTAGTTAAGAGGATTTACAGCTTATATTCAATTAATGCACAAATAGTCTTAACAGTAAACCTACAAAGAAACTACTTATTGAAAATAACACTAGAATACATTTATAAGCAAACAAAAAAATGGCAGAACTGATATTCCATTATTCTTTTCTTCTTTTAATTTTTATTCATTCCTTGTTGCACATTTTCTTCTCTCCTCTCCCCTCCCCCAGTCCACTTTGCAATGCATCTCTTGTTCTAGATTGTTGTCATATATATAATTTCTCTATTATTAATATGATCTGTCAGTCCTATAACAACTAGAAATAGAATGCTATAAGCAGATATATTGACAACTCCAGACTATCGAAGCTAATTTGAATTAAAATTTACATAATTTACCTTGCTTGTAGTATATAATGTGTTTTGAGGTAGAACCAATGAAACCGTTAAGGCATAATTTATATTTTGTGTGGTACTTACGCCATTTAGTATTTAAACATTAAATAAGTTTTCTTTAAAATATGTTTTGAGATTTCCCCCAGTATTCTCTACCTTCATTCAAACCCTTGGTCTTTCTGCTCCAGTGAAAATGTTAGACAACCATTGCAAGGAGAACATATTAAAAGACATTTCTTTGTTAGCAGACATTATTGAAAGAGACTTAGAAAGCAAATCTGAATATGTCTTAGATGCCTTGGAGATACCATCCAGGCAGATTGCATGATTCTTCTCATTACCTCCCAATCAGCAACCCAACAGCTTAACTCACTGTCAAGACTGTTGTGACTTCTCACGGGCCTCTGATGGGTATCTGAGGCTGTGTTAATGCGAGGACACAGCCTGTCTTCCTCTCAGGGAGCCACTGGTGGATTACCAAACCAGTAT
This sequence comes from Elephantulus edwardii, assembly GCF_000299155.1. NCBI lineage: Eukaryota > Metazoa > Chordata > Mammalia > Macroscelidea > Macroscelididae > Elephantulus > Elephantulus edwardii. The sequence goes on from NW_006399814.1 coordinate 14,680,848, forward strand.
TTGAGTAAAGCATGCAATGTGTGAAATTAGTTTATATCTAAATGGATATTTCTAATGTCTGTCAATTTGTGTTTCTAGTTTGTGTCAGATTAAGATAATTGTTACATTCTTTTTCAGTCCCGAACTACTTTTAAGAGCTGTTTTTGTTGTGCACCACTCAAGGAAAAATATACCAGAGAAAATAAAACTTACTGCTTTATTTTTAAACGAAGAGTCCATGTGATAGGTTCTTAGATTCATGTTGTTGTTGTTGTTGTTAATGTGCCGTTGAGTCGCTTGCAACTCATAGCGACCCTTTGTACAAGAGTCCTAAACCCTGCTCTGTCCTGTGCCAACCTTACTGTCTCTGACACACCTACTCCCTCCACCCCAGTAACAGAATCGATCCATCTCATCGAGGGTCTTCCTCTCCTGCGCCCTCTCTCCACTCTCCCATACATGATGTCGCTTTCCAAGGACTGGTCCCTCCTTGGAACATGCCCAAAGTATGTCAGACAGAGCTTCAGAATCCTTGCCTCCAAGGAGCAGCCTGGCTTCACCCCCTCCAGGACAAACCTGTTCGTTCTCCTAGCAGTCCATGGTATATTCATCACTCTTCTCCAGCACCACAGCTCAAAGGCATCAATTGTCTTCCTATCATTCCTTGTCAGTGTCCAGCTCTCTGGTGCATAACACGCAGTTGTGAAGACTATAGCCTGAATCAGGTGCACCTTAGTCTGCAGTCTGACATCGTTACTGTTTTAACAAGAATTACAGCCAAGATCTCAGTCAGGGCAAGAGCGGTGGCTTCAAATGCAATTTTTTTTAATACTTCAGTATTAAAACAATGAGGTTAAAAGCCAAAAGTGTCCAGAATATTGTAGGATTTCTTCAACTTGTTTAAAAAGTTACGTGTTTTGCAGTATGCTTTGTAATGTGTTAGAGAGTGATCTGGAATTTTTTTTCCCCCATTTTAATGTAGAAGTTGTTTCTTAACAAGAGAATTATCTCTCTTTGCCTCCTTACTTCCCTCCTAAATATGCAGCATCTTTTCAGGGATAGCAGTGGTTTCCATAATACGTGTCTTGGGAAGCCTGGAGATGGGAGGCATTGGGAGAAAATGGGATGAGTGATGTTATTTACAGCCAGTGCCACAAAAACAAAGTATGTATGTGCTGGTGAATGAAAAACTAATTTGCTGTATAAACTTTCAACCAAAGTATATGTGGATTATTGAATGGGAAATGGATCTCTACTCTCTGTAAACCCACACCCAGTTCACAATAAAAAGTTTAAGAAAAAAAAAATAGGAGGAAAGAGTAAATCAATAAAGAAAAAAAATGTAGATACTCTTATCTCTTTGGGATAAAGATGATTTTTTATGATGAATAAAAAACTAACTGCCATCTTAAAATTCATCATTGGAAATAAAGACCAAAAAAATTCATCATTGGGAAAGAACTTTTCAAATCTGTTATCACCAGCATTGTATATCTTATTGTCATTGACAAACACTATAACAGACTACAATGAAGATTTAAAAACAGAATTTTCTGAATTCCGTGATACTTGAGCTAATTTACCAAATGTATTAAGATGTAAACTTGAAAACTTGATTTATATATGGAGCATGGAAATCTACCTGCTTTTCAATAGAAGTTGTAAATGTGATGTCATGATTTAGTAAATCACATATTCCATTTATGTTCCTACATCTTTGTGGTTTCCAGTGAAGCTTAGTGTCATTTGGGTCACCAGATTTTGCGTGCGTGTGTGTGTGTGTGTGTGTGTGTGTGTGTGTGTGACAGGTTTTATTGCTGTTGGTAAGTATAACTTAATAAATAACTTAAAAACAAAAAATACTGATTTTCTTGCTATCACAGCCCATTAAATTTCAGATGGGGTGGTTTTTTTATTTTATTTTAATGAAAGTTTACAGAGACTTAGGGTTCCCAGTCAGTCACTCATTGTTGCACTAAATTTTAGTTTTTTAAACCTTTGTAAGCTCAGGTGGCCTAGTGGTAAGAATCTGTGCTGCAGTCCCTCTGGCATGCAGTTCAGACTCACCAGCTGCTCAACAGGAGAAGGAGGGACAATCTCCTCCTGTGCCTACCCCGCGGGAGGGTCAGCTGTGGGTTGGTTCTGACTTGATGGCACACAACAACAACAGTGTGCATATTAGTTAACTAGTAATGCATACAATTTAGATATACAAATACAGAAGATTTTAGTGATGGAGTACATAATCAAAAAGCTTTGCGACTAACATGTTCAAGTTACAGTCACATCCTGCTTTGCCACGACAGTCGTTATAGCCAGTGTTGTTTTCTTAAAGCAATGCTCTACTAATAGAAAAAAGTTATTTTTAACGTATATAGTTGTGTTTCATAGACTGCTTGTACATGCAAATCTTTAATATGATCAGTCTATAAGCGAGCTCTGGAGGCATAGTCTGTAGGAAGTTGTGTTGCAAACACAAAGGTGGAGCCACTCTAGTGGTTCAAATCCACCATTAGCTCCACAAGAGAAAGATGCACAATCTCCTGTCTTATTTTAGACTTTGAAAACCCATTGGAGCATTAGCTATGAGTTCGTTCCAACTTGATGGCAGTGAGGAGGTAGTGTAAGGCCTACCTGTCTGATTTAGCTTTTAGGAACTTAGGTCTTCAGTCTTAATTCTCTCTGCTTCTGTCCCTAGTTTTTTTTCCTCTCTCTGGGATGCCTTTTTAAGTCCCTCATCCTACTGCTTACTCTACCTCTTGTTTTGACATGCGTTATTTTTCACTACCCTGAGCATGACTTTCTCTTCCTCTTCTGGTTTACTTCCTGTGTATCTTTCAGATCTCAGCCTGAGTTGTATTTGCTCTTTGTACTGGCTAAATTTTAACACTCACATTCTGGCTAGATTATAACACATACATCCTGGCTAGGTCATAATCCACACATGTAAATTGTATAATTAGATGTATAGTTTAGATCCAGTTGTAAGTTCTTTTAGAATACTGTGTCTGTTTTACTCTTCATTATGCTTAAGAAAGCTCTGGTGGCCTAATAGGTAAAGAGTTGCACTGTCGAGCTCTGGTGGCCTAGTGACAAGAAGCTACATGCAATCCCAGAGGTATGCGGTTTGAATCCACCAGTTGGTCTACTGGAGAAGGAGGGGCAACCTCCTCCTGTACCAGTCAGATCTGACACAAAAAAGAATAAAAAAAATAAAGAGTTGCACTTGCACTGCCAAGCCAAAGGCAGACGGTTTGAATCCACCAGCAGCTTATTGGAAGAAAGGTGGGAAATCTCCTGTGTGATTTACAGGCTCTGGGAACCCACTGGGCATCAGCTATGAGTCAGTTCTGACTTTCTAACAGTAGTTCTTAGTTCTTATTGATACTTAATTGCCATTTCCATGAGTAATTATAAAGGCAGTCTTTTGACCCAAATAAATGTTGAACCTTAAGAGAGAACCATGTCTCCTTTGATTATGCTGTTTTTCCATTACTTAGAAAAATTGGTAAGTGTCATGCCAAGAGTTTGGATTTCATCTTTAGGAAAAACAGAGCACTTGGAAGCTCAGTGAGAAGTGGGAAAGTGATAATAACATATACCAGGATTGAGGCTTCAAAAAGTTAAACCCGAGGCTGTAGTTAAGTGAAAGGGCAATTCGGAACCAAGAAGATCTGTAAAATGATTGTAGATGACAAAAGGGACTAGGATTTTTGCAGTGCACATGGAGAGATAATTGAGCTCAGTGAGTGTTTTGGAGATGGAATGTAAGCAGTGATTGGTGGTCAGCTAAATTTCTGAAGTGGAGAGAAAGAGCTGATGCAGAGATTAATTTAGGCAGGTAAGTGACTCAGTGCCCGAGGCTGAGCTGATGGAAAGTCTTCATTCTAAACACAGTTCATAGGAGTAACCCAACCTCTTGGCCACTGTCCTAGATAGTGTTTTTAACAGCCACATTATATTTTGACTTTTTTACTCTTTGAATTTATTTTCACAGTTGATACTTTTATTAAAAGAAAACTGATGATTTTAAAATAAGCTTTTAGGAAGGTTTGGAGGGGTTTGGTGTAATTTTAGGCCTTTATCTTGATTCTCACAGTTTGAAAATACAGTTACAGTTTGCACCTGTGAAGTAGCTCTTCTGATCTTGGAAAGGGAGTTCTGGTGGTGTAACCAGTAATCCATAGCAAGTTGAGTTGCTCACCTAAAGGCTACACCAATTTGAACCCACCAGCAGCTCTTCAGGAGAAAGAGGATCACTCTCTTCCCTATATTCCTCTTTGCTTTTAGTCTTGAAAACCCAAAGGCGGTTCAGTTAGGAGTCATTTCCAGCTCAGTTGTAGTGGGTTGGGTTTGTTGTTTGGGTTTTCAAAATATTTTAATTAAGGTCAGTTCTGACGGTGACATTTGACCATCTTTGCTACTAGTGTTTTCTTAGTGCCAGGCCTTGCACTCACTTAGGAATTACAACAAAATATAAGCCCAGTTTCTTCTGCAAGCTCTTTGTCTATAAGATATTGGGGAAGGAGAATTCTGGAGGCAGAGCCTATAGGGAGTTGTGCTGCTAATCAAAGGCATTCCTCTCCTTCAGTTCCAGTCCATCAGCAGCTGTACAGCAGAAAAACACACAGCCTCCTGCTGTGTGATTTACAGCCTCTGGAGTTCTAATTTGACACAATAACTTTGAGAGTTCTTTTGATGGAGGAACAGAGTAAAAAGACATGAAATACCTCAGTAGGGTTTTTAGTCTATAGTAGTGGTGTTTTGAGAAAATATATATATGTATGTGTGTATGTGTGTGTGTGTGTGTGTGTGTGTATACACACACATACATACACACTGTAGCATTATTTTCACCTAATACTGTTTCCGTTAGTGTTTTGATGGAGGGTTGGTTTGTTGGTGTTTGGATGTTTTTTTTTTTGTTTTCTTTTTTTTAATTAAGCTTTTTCTTAAGACCTGCTGGAGTCAAACTGTGTGGCTTTGGGTTGGAGCTCCACTCCCAACCCAGCTCACCACCAGAACTTCCTTTTCTTAAGACCAGGATCTTATATTGAATTATTATGTTTCCTTGTGGGTCTAAATTAGGATGTGAGTACCATGGATGCTGCTGGGGGTGGTGGGGAGAGAGAAAGATGAAAAAATAAAAAAGACTGTTAAGTTGCCTAAAGCTCTGGGACAGTTCATTATTGACCACAAATTACCAAATTGATCTAATGTAATCAATAAATTTTTGTGTTGTGTGTGGGTGTTTTGTTGTAGTTGTTTAATGACTGTTAAGAACCTAATAAGTGAATAGTTTGATTTGAAACATTTTTTTACTAATGAATTTTTCTGTTAATATTGCCTTATATAATTTTACATTCCTTTTTTTTTTTTTTTTAAGGAATCTCAACAGTCCAATTTTGGCCCTGGAGAACAAAGTAAGTGTTTCTGTTGTTTTGTTTTTTTTCTTTTTTTAAATGAAATTGTTTTGGGGGAGTTCTGGTGGCCTAGTGGCAGGAAGCTGCACTGCAATCCCAGAGGTATGCAGTTCAAATCCTCCATATGGTCTGCTGGAGAAGGAGAGGCAATCTCCTCCTGTACCAGTCAGATCTGATTTGACAGTACACACACGCACAAAATAATAATAATTAAAAAAAAAATAAAGTTACTTAAAAAAAATGAAATTGTTTTGAATATTCTAATTCTCATGGACTCATCAAATACAGCTTTAATAACTTTTATATCTTATCCCCAATTTTATAATGTTCTGATTAGTAGTGAATGGATTGAGCTGAATCTTGGTGTATTTTAAAGATAATAAAGAATTGTAGGGCATTGGAGGCCAAAAGTATATTAAATATTTGAATTATCATTGAAAGTTAATGAATTCGGTTTGATGAGTATCTTGCAAACCCAAGACCCAAGTCTTTCCAAGTCTTGGATTCATGAAGATGATTTGGTTCTTTGATGGTAAAACTCCAGACAAGAAGTGGTCCTTATAGTTGACCTTGGCATGTCCATTCCTGTATTTAAAAACTCCCTATTTGGTTTTTCCTGGGTCTCTTGATTTGAAAAGAAAGGTTACTGTTTGCTTTTTACTACTCTTTACCTTCACCCCAATCCTCTTGGCCACTTAGAAGAACTTTACAGGAAGATCATATTAGAGAATATAAATATCCCAAGAAATAGTGATTGATGGTGAACACAGTTAAGGTTAGGAATTCTGTAGTAAGAGAGATGTTCTCCTTTCCAAGAACAGCAACTTCTTAACACAATTAAAATATATTTAAACTAATGGTAAAGCTATTTTGAGAGATGTAAATGTGGAACTTTTTGATCCTTTGCTTGTGATCCTAATCTTAGTCATCTTTAAGTGAGGAGGTCAAACTAAAGTTCTTTCTCTTTAATGTTGCTCATAAACTTTCCATAACTGCATGCCCATTTCTCAGTTCTGCTTTGAAGATGTAACTTAGCTCAGAGGTCATTACAAGAGAAAGGAATCTGACACTTGGTAGTGTGCAGAAAATAGCTAATTACAGGCTACAAAGCACGGAATGACAAAGCAAAATATTACAATGAACTGTGCGAGGAGCTAGAGACGGAAAATCAAAAGGGCCGAACTCGCTCAGCATTTCTTAAGCTCAAGGAACTGAAGAACAAATTCAAACCTCAAGTTGCTATAATCAAGGATGCTTTAGGCAGAATATTAAATGATCCAGGAGGTATTAAAAGAAGATGGAAGGAATATACTGAGTCATTGTATCAAAAGGAATTGGCAGATACAGAAGAATTAAATGAAATAACATTTGAGCAAGAGCCTATGGTGAAGGAAGAAGTTAAAGCTGCTTTGAAGGAAATAGCAAAAAATAAGGCCCCAGGAATAGATGGTATAATAATTGACATATTTCAGCTAACAGTTGCTGCCCTGGATGTGCTCACCAAGTTGTGCCAAGAAATCTGGAGAACAACCACTTGGCCTACTGATTGGAAGAGATCTGTATTTGTTCCCATTCCAAAGAAGGGTGACCCAACTGAGCACGGAAACTACAGAACGATATCATTGATTTCACACGCAAACCAAGATTCTACTGAAGATTATCCAAAACGACTGGAACAGCACATCAGCAGAGAACTGCCAGAAGTCCAGGCTGGGTTTAGAAGGGGTCGTGGTACTAGGGATATTGTAGCTGATGTTCGATGGATCTTAGCTGACAGCAGGAAATACCAGAAGAATGTCTATCTGTGTTTCATTGATTATACAAAGGCGTTTGACTCTGTGGATCATAACAAACTGTGGCTGACTCTAAGAAGAATGGGAATCCCAGAACATTTAATCATGCTAATGGAAAACCCATACTTGGACCAAGAGGCAGTTGTCAGAACAGAGCAGGGTAACACCGCATGGTTCAAAATTGGGAAGGGTGTGCCCCAGGGATGTATCCTATCTCCATACTTTTTCAACCTGTATGCAGAACAGATTATCTGAGAGGCTGGGCTCTATGAGGAGAAGTGTAGTGTCAGGATTGGTGGAAGATCTATAAACAATCTGCGTTATGCAGATGACACAATCCTGCTTCCCAAAACTGAGGAGGACCTCATGCACTTGCTGCAGAGGGTCAGTATGGACTGAGGCTCAATGTCAAGAAGACAAAGATTTTCACCACTGGACCAGTTGGTAGCATCAGGATGGATGGCGAAGAGATTGAGATTGTTCACAACTTCAGTTTGCTTGGATCCACGGTCAATACTCTTGGCACCAGCAGCCAGGAAATCAAAAAACGTATTGCGATGTTGGCAAGTCTGCTGTTAGGGACCTCTCTAAAGTACTCAAGAGCAACGGTGTCTCTTTAGAGACTAACGTGCGTCTGATACAGGCCATGGTCTTTGCAATCACTTGTTATCCATCAGAGAGTTGGACAATGACTAGGGAGGATAGAAGGAGAATTGATGCCTTTGAGCTGTGGTGCTGGAGAAGAGTATTGAATGTACCCTGGACTGCCAAGAAAACAAACAGATTCATCCTGGAGAGGGTTAATCCAGGCTGCTCCTTGGAGGCAAGGATTCTGGGGCTTTGTCTGACATACTTTGGACATGTTGTAAGGAGAGACAGGGCTTTGGAGAGGGACTTGGTAGGGTGGAGGGACAGCACAGGAGGGGAAGACCCTCTATGAGGTGGATTGATTCAGTGACTGGGGTAATAGGGATGGGTGTGTCAGAGGCAATGCGATTGGCACAGGATAGATCACGGTTTAGGGCAGTTGTACATAGGGTCGCTATGAGTCACAAATGACAATACGGCACATAACAACAACAGACAACATGCTTACTTCTACCCTCACCCTAATTATCTCTCAAAGTTACTAGCAAATGGCACCATAAACTAAGTATTCTTTATTACCTTGTGTTTTTCCATTTAATTTCAGAGATATTTCTGTCTTAAAGTTCTAGTTCATTATTTTTAGCCTGGAGATTGTATTGTTATGCTTTATAAAACCCAAAACCAAACGTTTTGCTCTTGTGTAAGTTCCAGCTTTTGGCATTCTCAACTAGAAATGACTTCTGAAACATCTTTTTGGAAACTGACTGCTTCCAGTTTCTGTTACTAGTCCCCTCTTAGGTATTTGTTTTTAGTTTTGTTGTTATAGACCATGCTGAAACAAACATCTTTGTTTTTTACATACATGTTTTCCTGTATATTCATCTCAATATACCTTTCCTATCTAATGGAAGTTCTTTCCATTAGAATTGCTTGGTCAGTATGTATTTGCATTACCTTATCAATATAAATATTTAAAATATTATAAAATTGTTATAAATATTATAAAAATGTTGTTGCTGAGTACTGTTGAGTCAGAACCGATCCATAGCTGGTTCTTCCGCAGATTGATTTTCAGAGGCAATTAATCACATGGGAGGAGATTGCCCCATCCTTCTCCTGCAAAGCAGCTGGTGGCCTCGAACCAAATACCCTCGGGATGGCAGCTCATCTTCTTGCCACTAGACCACCAGACGTCCCTTAAAAACAGATAGTATCCTAACAGATATTACCCTGTTGCCTTAAACATTACTTTGTGGGTTGATAGTCCTACAAAGAGCAAATAGACATGCTTATTGCTCCCTTCCTGCCCCTCTTTGTTGTGTACTTACTAGCATCTCATATTGTCAGACTTTAAAGATTTTCCAGTTTGGTAATGAAAATTAATATCATTGTTAATATTTCTTTGAGGGCAGGTATTTTACAATCTAAATAATTGTACTTCAGTTGCTTACTCTGCTTTCTTTTTGTTTTAGAAAGATATAATCCTTCTAAAACATCAAATGGGCACCAGTCTAAATCGTAAGTTTATTATTGCCTTACAAGTGTAATTTTGGGTGATACTTGTCTGTAGCAGCAAGATATTTTGAACACATAGAAATGTATACCTAATTCTTTAAGGCATGGGTAGACAAACTTTTATGTAAAGGACCAGATAGTGAATATTTTAGCTTTTGTGAGCCAGATGTTTTTGTCTTAAATTCTGGACAACACCAGGGTAGTGTGAAAATACAAGCATGGCTCTGTTGCAGTAAAACAGTTTTTACAGAACAGGTGGTAGGCCAGAGGTCACAATTCTTTCTAATCTTTCAGAATCACTTGTGTTTATGTTGTGTGTGTTCATAGTTTATACTTAATAAAGACATTAAAATAAGACTCCTCCAAGCCCTCCATATAACCACAAAATCAAGAATATTACTAACATAATTTGTGCTGAACAACATAGTTGCCCTGTTTTTATTTCCTAAATAGAACTGAAAACCTAGATATTTCATAGTTTAATATGCTGGTGTATTAGACAGCAATACAACTTAACAGTTAACTGTGGTTACAATACTAGCTATATTAAATTCATAAACCACACTGTTAACCACAGCCAAAAAATCACTTCAGTTGAATATGGTGAGAATTAAGTGAGAATGCAAAGATGCTAAGTCCCCACCACTACTAAAGAATTAAAATTCTATCTCTTTTCATCTCTCATAACTTAAATGCGAAAGACAGATTTGTACCTACCATATATGTGCATATCATTTGCTAAGGAAACAAAAGTATGTAGATTTTTGAGCAGTTCGGTGAAAACTTTGACATACTCACCTGTATAAAATGGTTCATTGAACTGCTGTTGTTAAATCATGGGAGCTGAGAGAATTCAAAATACATTTTCTTGTAGGAAATCAGAGAGATGCACTGAGCCCTTGTCCAAAAAAATAATTCTTTTTCTTTGACCCACTTACTTTGGTCAATGTTAAAATACTTTTCATAATTCGGTAGTCATCATGTTACTTTATTTCAAAGTGGTCTTTTGTGCAGTACTTTGAACTTAGGGTCAGATCTCAGCTTAGACCTTGAAGGGAGGCTCTAACCAGGTACTGGAAGGAAAGAAGGTTTCCTTCCTACTGATGGGAGTCTGGCATGAAATCTCAAGAATAAAGGTAATGGAATTATTAGTAATGAAAAATTAAAACCTTTTCCTAGTTGTAGTTCTCCCTAAGCTTTGTAAAAATTTTCCTTTCCTATAAAAAGACAGGAAATGCTTTGTGCTTTAGAATGTGATTAGGTTTACCTAAAAAGATTTTTGGTTTTATGGTTCTAATGAAAATTCAGATACATAATGTCAGGTTTTCATTAATTTTTTTATTTACGTTTCACTTTCAAAATCAAATTACAGAAACTTATATGTAATATTTGTATACATGTGTGTTTTTAATTGTTTTGAAGTTTTCTGAAAGAAAACTAATCAAGAAAGATTTGGAACCTGCAATGTTGTGTTTTGTTTAACTCACAGATTGATTCTTTTAACACAGCCAAGTCTTTTGCCATAAATTTTGTTTCTAGAGAGGGCAGTTGTCTTTCATGGCAAGGCGTTTGTGGAGTAGAACTTCGATTTAAGAAATTGTGCTTTAGAATGATTTTTTGCAACCACCTCTAGGCAATAGTTGTACAGATTTTTCCTCTTGAAGCAGTGGAGACAAAGAACTGCTTGATCATTTTTGATCTTTTTTCTTTTTAAGAATTCTTTCTCTCAAATGGACTTTCAAGTATGACTGTGGTACTTTGTTTTGATAATAAAGAGAATGAATGTGTCAGGAATTAAAGAAAATTTAGATAACAGACGTGAATGAGTTCATAGAAAGATGACCAGGTGTTGCTGTTGAGATTGAACCAACACTGATACCTGACTCTCCAGCGGGTTTTTAGAGGCTATAATTCACTCAAGAGGAGATTGCACATCCTTTTCCTGAGGAGTAACTGGTGGATCCCAATCACCAGAGAGGCGTGGCCCTTGGTTAGCAGCACAGCTCTTTACAGAACACGCTGTCAAAGCTCCTTGTGAAAAGGTTCGAGCTTGTGGAATTGGGAAATACCTCCCTTCAGAATTTCTACTCTGTGGATGAACCAAACCAGACAGAATCCAATTTACTGTTTTCTTTTACAACTAAATATTTGGCTACCACTGTGATTGCTCCTGGAGTTGTTGGTAGGTAATTAATACAGGGCTATGCCTTTATAAACAGTTTAATAATCCTTTTTGCCCTTTTCCTATAGTATGTTAAAAGATGACTTAAAGCTAAGCAGCAGTGAAGACAGCGATGGGGAACAGGTATGTGTACTACTGTATGCCTTTTCCCTTTTATTTTCACTGTGTTTTATAAGAATTTATAGCTAATACATTTGTGATCTAATATAAAATACTTCTTATACGTTTTCTGAGCCTAACATTAACGATTTTTGGCACTCTTTTTTTAACCTTCATCCTTCTTATATTTTTTTAAAAATTGGCTTTTCATTAGTACTTGTGGATAAAAATAAATGGTATAAAATAATATACATGGAGTGCCTTCATGCACATTTTGGGAGCTATTGTGTAGTATTCTGTTATTAATCTGAATTACAACCTTTTGACTTCCTCCTCTAAAAAGCTGTATATACGAAGATTATTATTATTGACAAAATCTGTTACAAAAGTTTCCAAGTGTTCTTTAGATTAAAAAAAGACTATAAATACTGAAATATAAAAATTGATACACACATTAGAGAAGACAGTTTTTCTACTAAGATTTTCTTACGTTGTTCAGCTTAAGCGGATCGAATGCTGCTTATTCTCAGATTTCCTTCTCACACTTTCATTTTAGGATTGTGATAAGACCATGCCAAGGAGTACACCAGGAAGGTAGGCTTCTTACTATTTATTTTTTGTTTGTTTGTTTGTTTGTTTGTTTGTTTGTTTGTTTGTTTTGGGGAGGGTTGGAGTCAGTCTTATAGCATTGTAATGATGCAAGTGGCCTTATAAATAACAAGTATTATTGATTCTGTAAGTGATGGTTCCACAACTCTGTAAACTACCTAAAAGAATCATTTAGTTGTGTGCATGCTTAAAATGAGTGAATGTTAAGACTTTTAAAAGCTCAATATTATTACATTACTGCCTTGCGCCATATACTTCAAAGGCAACATTCCTTTTCTCTAAGTTCTGGCCTGTGCAGGAGATCTAATCTATTCCCAAAGGGTCTTTGTCTTTATAGACAAATAGATGCAAGATGTGAGAGGACAGTCTAGAGATACAGCATTTTCTAAATCTTTACAATGGACCTCCAGAAACAAACATGATTGAGGGAGAATAGGTTACCAGAAAAACTGGTCCTGTCTGCTCTTCTGAAACTACCCTGTAATAAATGGAATGACCAATGGTGTCATCCCACTTACGTGTTAAGGACCTTTGGCTTCCAAATTCTTTATTCTAGATACCCCACTTCTAACTCTCCAGTAATCTTTTAGCCACTTAGAAATTTTGTAACTTTTAGTTAATGATTCAGTAATACAAAAATGCATCCTGTTTTGTTCAGTGGAGTGACCATTTTCACTCTGTAACAATAGATGGTTTCCAGTCTAGACTAATCTTTAATGAACTTTATTTCTCAATAAATTTTATCTGCTTTAACTGGGTGGGGAGGATTAAATATTATAGTAGAAATATTAAACTTTTTTTAAATTGGAACATTTATTTCTATCTCAGAAGCACATATGGTAAAATTAATATATTTTTTAAATTTTATTTTATTAATTTTAATGAACATTTACAAAGATTTTGGATTTCCATTCATTCATTGTTGCACTATTTTCTCTACCCCGCCCCCCCCCAGTTAGTTCCTCCCCTTGAAAGTCTGTTTTAATTGTCCCATTGCCATCAACTTTTGAATTTCTAACTGAAGGTCAGTTTGAACCCACAGTTTGAACTCTACAGGAGAGAGATGAGGTTGTTTGCTAAGATAAACAGCTTTGAACACACAGCGGGCATTTTTACTGTGTTCTACAGGGTCAGTTTGAGTCGAAATCTGCCCAGTGGTCTTAAGGCTGTAACTAAAATGGGCTTTGGTGGTATACGGTCATGTACTCAGCTGCTAATGGAAAGGCTAGGAGTTCAAACTATCAGCACCTCCAGTGGATGGAGAAAAGACCTGATGATTTGCTCCCATGAGGATTTCAGCATAGAAAACCTTATTAAGGTAGTTTTGTATCTTAGAGAGTCGCTGTGAGTTGGAATTGATTTGATGACACATACCAATAGCACTATAATTATCAGAAACTTTTTAGAAATTTATGATGAGTTCTTAGAGAATTATAATGGCTCAACAAATATTGTTCTAAATAAAGTTGCTTATTAATTTGGATATTTTCCTGTTGATACTATTAAAAAAACCCTTTTGGTCATTTTAATGTTTTTTCTTTTAGTAACTCTGAACCTTCGCACCATAATAGTGAAGGAGCAGATAACTCCAGGGATGATTCCAGCAGCCACAGTGGATCTGAAAGCAGCTCTGGATCTGACTCAGAGAGTGAAAGTAGTTCGAGTGACAGTGAAGCAAATGAGCCATCCCAGAGTGCATCTCCTGAGGTGAGAGTGACACATAGGCCCCTTCCATAGACCCTCTCAAGGCCCCTGGTGACATCTAATTAAGAACTGATACAAATAGTAAGGTAAAGCATTACCTATGTGTCTTGGAGAAGACCCAGATACTTCAGCTTCCCTGTTTATTGAGCCTTCAGTTTAGTCAAGATTAGGAACTGCTTTGAGATAATACTGCATTTCTGCAATATACTGGATTTCTTAAGTTTGGGCTTTATTTTCTTTTGTCTCGATATAATTATTCACATATTTGTGGTTTCTTGTATAGAAAGGATTCTTATGTAATATAATTATTATAAACTGATAAAATTAGTTGAAAAGCTTTATTGATACCTACATCTTTTACTTTTTATAGTTAAATATAGTAATAATTTGTAATAATACCTTTGAAGTTTGAGTCAGGAATACTTGTTATTTAAAGACCATGTATACATTAGACTCTCTTCTTAGTAAAATGGTTAGGGTTAAATAGTATTTGGCTGTGTTTACTTTGGGTCATTCTGCACCATTAACTCCTTACTGCTAGCAAATGCTTTTGTGGCACCAAGCATGTATTTTTCTCTTTTTGCCTTGAGATTGTAAAAACAAGTGAGAGCTTCAATATCAATAAAAGCATAATTGTTTCTATTTTCAGCCTGAACCACCACCAACAAACAAATGGCAGCTTGATAATTGGTTGAATAAAGTGAACCCACATAAAGTATCACCGGCTTCTTCTGTGGACAGCAACATCCCTTCATCTCAAGGGTATAAAAAGGAGGGCCGAGAACAGAGCACTGGGAATAGCTACACTGAACCAGGTGGACCTAAAGAAACGAGTTCTGCTACTCCTGGACGAGACTCTAAAACCATCCAAAAGGGATCAGAAAGTGGACGTGGGAGACAGAAGTCTCCTGCTCAGAGTGACAACACAACACAGAGGAGAACTGTAGGCAAAAAACAACCCAAAAAGACTGAGAAAGCAACTGCTGAAGAGCCTCGTGGGGGCCTGAAGATAGAAAGTGAAACCCCAGTGGACATGGCTGCCAACATGCCCTCCAGCAGACACAAGGCAGCCACCAAAGGCTCGAGGAAACCTAATATAAAGAAAGAGTCCAAATCTTCCCCTCGGCCCACCACAGACAAAAAGAAATACAAATCAACGAGTAAATCTTCCCAGAAATCAAGGGAAATTATAGAAACAGATACCTCATCCTCAGATTCAGATGAAAGCGAGAGCCTTCCTCCTTCCTCCCAAACTCCTAAGTATCCTGAGAGCAGTAGGACTCCCGTTAAGCCCTCCTCAGTGGAGGAAGAAGACAGCTTTTTTCGGCAACGAATGTTCTCTCCTATGGAAGAGAAGGAACTTCTTTCACCCCTTAGTGAGCCTGATGACAGGTATCCACTTATTGTGAAGATTGACCTGAATCTCTTGACTAGAATACCAGGAAAGCCTTACAAAGAAACAGAGCCACCCAAGGGGGAAAAGAAAAATGTGCCAGAAAAGCACATGAGAGAGGCTCAGAAACAACCCTCAGAAAAGGTTTCCAACAAAGGCAAGAGGAAACATAAGGTTTGTAAAGAGGTTTTGTTGTTGTTGTTGTTCTTTGTTTTGTTTTTAAACTTGAGAATCTGAAATGCTATGAAAATACTGGTAAGCAGCAAAATTACAAGATATGTCATGAATTGTGTGAGAGCAAGAGTGATTCCACAGCTCAGTTGAAACTGTATGTGGAACAGCCTCTTGAGGGCGCACTCTGCCTCTGCCTGCTTCAGTTAAGCAGCACATTTCTAACCAAGTAAGAAATGAACCAGCATTTCTGTTCAGAGTGTGTTCAGAGTGAAGAGGTAAGAGGAAAGACTGAAAATTAGTCTTTGTGATCGCCCTAGCTGGGATATTACAGTTTACAGGTTGTTAAAGTCCCTACCACCCTCTGATGTCACAATCTCAAACCCACTTATATTTTTAAGATTGTGAGCCTTAGCTGCATTCCAGGTAAAAAATAAACCCACTGATTTTGACATATTCCCAAGAATTTCACCACTTCACTCCTCATAGCTAAATCCCACCACGGTAATTTGAATTTAGACACAGAACAGTACACATTTAAGATCTTCTTATTTTTAGATCTAAGAAATAGGAGAACTGTGGATTATCTGTGAATGAGGATGTTGTAGAATGAAAAGAGCTAAATAGCAGGTTTGGGGGGACAAAGAAGCTTGGTTTTTGAAACTATAGAAAGGAATTCTTATATTGTGATTTGAATGAAAGTTTATAGTCATTTTTTGGCTTGGCCATTCATAAACATACTGTTCTGTAGCATTGACTTAGATATTCACAGTGTAATTGCACTTTTCTCTTGCAATTCTGTTTTCTATTAATCTTTCTCCACCATTCATATCTATACTACTCTCTTTAGTGATAAGATGCTGATCATCCCCTTAGTGAGTATTGCCTTTTCCTTCACCTATCTTAATGAATGTTTATTACTTTTTACTCCATTCCCACCCCTGGTAACCAACCATTGTGGTGAGGAATTTCTAGAGAAAAGCAGATTTGAAAAATACGTATTTGTGAGTGTGACTGTAAAATGGTGAAAAGGTTAGATTTGAGACAAGTCAGCAGTGACCATCAGTGTAGCCTCACCCAGGGAACTTAACATAAACCTATTTGGCCTGAGAATTGAGGATAGGAAGTTAGAATATTTTCTTAAAGGAAATAATCCTTACTTAAAATTAAAGTACTATGTGAAGATGATGTATGTTCAGGAAAACCAGCATAGTAATGTCTAGCAATGAAAGCTTATTTTATTCTACATTTTTGCTAATAAATTCCACTGTTGTTGTGTAGGACTACCTCACTTGACAAAATGTTTAGAATTGGTTGCTGACCTCTACTGCCCATGGCCCTAGGTTGCTAGTCTTGGTTCGGAAATTTATTCATAGAATTAACTAGAAGAGCAGCTTACATATAACCTCTACTCCTGTGAAACCAAAACAGAAGTGATTTTTTAATTATTAAAGTATTATCTGTTCTGTGTAAGATAATTAAGAGGACAGTGTTGATTCAGTTCTGGTGTTCCTACCTTCCATGCAGGAGACTTAGGTTCAGTTCCCATTCACTGTTCTTCAGGCACAGCCACCATCTATCAGTAAAGACATGTATGCTCCCATTCCAGACAAACAGAATAGTACGAAGGCTCTTAACAGTGTGCTCTGAAAATCATCAGCCTGTGAAAACCCTATGGGTTGTAATGGTTTGATCCGAAAGATCAAGGAGGTGACAAAGAAACCTGACAGCATTTTGTTCAAGCATATATAAGGTTGCCATGAGAGCTAGCAACAAGATATTCCACCATAGAAACAGTAATACAGAAAGTGAAAGACCTTTTTATGTTTTTGTTTAAAATTTATACCACATGTATTGTTGTTGTTGTTGTTAAGTGCCGTCAAGTCACAGGTGACTCATAGCGACCCTATGAAGAAGAGTCCTCGACGCTTGGGTGCCTTTCATCCTCTCTCCAGATTCACAGGGTTCCCGGAGGCAAGCTATTATGGAAGTGGATGCCACTCCTCCTTCCATACCATACGTATGGGTTCTAATAAAAAACGCCCTTTTAACGCAAACCCATTCTGTTGATTTGATACTGACTTACACCCAGTGTGGCAGAACAGAACACCCCATAGGTTTCCAGAATTGTGCATCTTTACAGAAGCAGTCACAGCCTTGCCCTGCAGAGTGGGTGAGGAATTCCAGCTACCAACACCATGCCTTCCTCCCTCTTCTAAAAGGGCCATATGTCTCCTCTCTTCCCCTTACTAGTACTATACAACAGTATCTATAGGTTAAGTTTCAGTTTTTAAGTGTGTTAGAAGAAATTAAATGATCAGTTCTTAAAATTTATAGTTCTAGTAAAATAAAAGTATTAGAGATAATTCTGGAGATAAAGGAGATGGTACTGAGAGAAGACCCAGTCAGAGAGTACAAAAGATGTAACTTCCTTTCTCTCGTGCCTTCTATCATTCATGTGTAAGGAAACAGACAATTTTATTTTGACAGATGATTTGCATCTCACACCTTGATATAAGAAGCAATAAGAAGACTTAGAATGACCTAGGAAAGTAGCATTGAAAGTTATTGATAAATTCATGTGAGACAAAAAGTTTTTCAAAATCATTTTGCTTGACTGTAATAAAAATGAAAGATAATAAGCATTAGCAGAAACTTAGAACTCTTATGCCTTGTTGGTGGAAGTGTAAAATGGTATTTTGTTTCTTTGAAACAGAGTTTAGCACTAAGGTAAACATAGAGTTACCACATAAACCAACAATCTCATTTCTGGGTAGATACTCTAGTAAAAGGAGAACATATGTCCTCACAGCAACTTGTACACAAATGTTCTTGGCAAGTTACACATAATAATCAAAATGAGAACAATGCAAATAGTCATCAACCAATGAGATAGATTAATAAATTATGTTATGCATATGATGTTGTTGTTGTGTACCATCAAGTCAGAACCAGCTCATAGCTGACCCTCGGGTTGTCAGACAGTTCATCACAAAGGAGATTTCCCATCCTTCTTCCATGGAGCACCTGGTGGATTCAAACCACGTGCCTTCAGGATTGTAGCGCAGTTTCTTGCCACTAAGCCACCAGAGCTCCATATACCTAGGCAATGAACTTCTTAGCCATAAAAAGGAATGAAATACTGAGACACGATACAAGAGATAAACTTGGAAAACATATCACAAAGTGAAGGAAAGCAGGCACAAAAGATTATGTATTATATGATTATTTAATTTATATGAAATACATTCAGAACAGGCAAATCTACAGATAAAGTAGACTAGTGAATGCCCCAGTCTTTAAGCAAAGAAAAAGGCCATTTGAAAGATGGGGGAAATATGTTTCATTATTCCGTCTAAATATCTGAAACGAGACTTCTCAGTATTAAAACCTATTTATTGACCTTTGTCTAAGCAGTGATGCTGAAACTTCTTTCTGAAGTTTAACTGAGATGAACTGGGAGTGACTAATGATGGAAAAGGAAATTCAGTGAGTAAAAGTCAGACCTAGTAGCTGCTGTTTTCTGTTTTTCATAAGAATGAAGATGACAACCGAGCCAGTGAGAGCAAGAAACCCAAAACCGAAGATAAGAGTTCGGCAAGCCACAAGCCATCCAGCAGTAGAGAGTATGTCGCCAAACCTGTTACATACCAGTGTCATTAATATGTGCATGTTATTTGTGATTGAGTGCCTTTTAGCATATTCTTTGAGTATTCTGCCTAGAACCAAAATAGTATAGCTTTTGCCTTTAGCTCATAGGACTGGGAAGGGTTTAAAACTCAAGTCACTTCTTCCTTCTTTCTTTATTTTTTAAATAAGAGAAGTGTGTGTGTGGGATAAGAAATAAGGTATAAAACTTGAGTACTTTCTAGGTAGATGACAGGCTTATCTGTAACTAGCAGGAGGCTAATTGCTGGGTTGTAAACAATTGCTTGTTTATTAAAAATCCGTCTGTTTGTTAATTCAGTAGATATTTACTAAGTGCTGATTAAATGGTAGGCCTTGTTTTAGACACTGAGTATATACATCTCTACAAGGGTGGAGGAGACAGCCAAGATGCCTACCTTGGTGAAAGTTAGAATTAATCTTTTTTCTAGAAATTATATGTCTTAGTAATCAAATCGGGGGAGAGCAGATTTCTCTTGAAAGCAGGCTAAGAGGAATGGAAAACTCTACCACCTGGTATTACTTTGTGGCAAAATGAGGGCATTTGTTTGATTTGGCAGGTCTTCTAAGCAGAGTGCTGCAAAAGAAAAGGATTTGTTGCCTTCTCCTGCCGGGCCTGTTCCTTCAAAAGATCCAAAACCAGAGCATGGCTCTCGGAAGAGGACTGTTAGTCAGTCTTCCTCCTTAAAGTCAAGCAGTAATAGTAACAAGGAAAATAGCAGCAGCAAAAGCAGTTCCTCTACATCAAAGCAGAAGAAAACTGAAGGGAAGAGTTCCAGTAGCTCCAAGGAGGTCAAGGTAAGTTGTAAGGGCTGAGCTTTTTGAGAATCATCATGATGGCTGTGTAACTTCTCCAAGGTGGCACTTTGTGCTTTGAAACCTTTGCAAGTATCTCATTAAATTTATAGGCCTAAGCAATTGACTCTCAAAATGTCAACATTAGATGATTCACCTATGAAGTGTTCTGAAGCCATTAAAGCCACTGCTTTAAAGAGCCAGCAGTGAGGCCATGTTTATATTAAGATCACTCACTCACTGCTGTCTAGTAGGAACTGACTCGTAGGTGACACTCCAGCGGATTTTCAGAGGCTGTAAATCTCACAAGAGGAATTGCTCATCTATGTCTTGTGGATTTAAACCTCTTACCTTTGAGTTGACAGTGCAACTCCTTACCCACTAGGCTGTCAGACCTCTCTGCATAGAAGCTTATAATTAGGAAAATTGGTGATGAAAATTTCCATAGTAAGAATGTGATCCAATGTTAAGTGACTCTTTGCTGCGATTGAATTACCTATGGCTTGAAAATGGAGCTCTGGTGGCCTAGTAGCAAGAAGCTGTGGTGCAATCCGAAAGGCCTGAGATTCGAGTCCACCAACTCTTCCACAGAGAAGGTAGGACAGGCTTCTGGCATGCGATTAGCTGCCTCTGAAAACCTACCAGAGAGTCAGCTATGGGTCGTTCCTGATTTGATGATACACAACAACAATAACACATGGCTTAAAATTATTTTAATTTTTTTAGATTAGATTTTTACAAACAAGGTATTTTACATAAAGTCAGAAAACAACCATTTGCCTTTGATTCAGATATAAGAAAAAAGTTTTTATTTGAATTGTTACTGTTGAGTACCTATAATACTGACCCAAAAGTAGCTGACCCACCAGTGGGTTTTCAGAGACAGTAAATTGCATGGTAGGAGAGTCACACCACATGCCTTTGGGATTATAGCACAGCTGCTTATCACTAGGCCACCAGAGCTAGCACCAGGCTTTGAACTAGCACCAGCTTATTCCTAAAGCATTGCTTAAACTGTATGAGAAAATATCCATGGATGAAGAATTAGATCAAAGAGGCCTTTTCAAGGCTATATACTTTAAAGAACTCTAACTTGTTTATCAAGTATTTGTATGGCGTTTAATATTTTTTAAATATATTTTGATTGTGAAAGTTTAGAGGACAAAATGGTTTTTCATTCAGTCATTCATACACATTATTTTCTTCATTCATACACATTTTATTTGATGACAGCTGTTTGTATTTCTTTCAAAGCTATTATGATTAGGAGTAAACTCCCTGAAATCTGAGAATACAAGATAAAATGAATATTTGGATTTTTAGGGCTATAATTCAGTGAGCTCTTATTTGTGACATAAGTAAACAAAGGTTTAAGAATTGAAAAAGTATCAAGTCATGCTTATAAAGTGTTTTTACATACTTTACATTGAGATAATTTTATTTATAAATTTCTTAAATCAAGATATACTGAAAACCTATCTGAATACCCTTCTTCTATAGTAATGTAGAGTTGACCTTAGCATCTTTGTTGTTGTTATGTGCCATTGAGTCACTTTCAGCTCATAGCATCCTGTGTACAACAGCTGGAAAGCCTGCCCTGAACCAGTCTCACTGACTCCAACACACCTACCCCCATTACCCCAGTTACTGTATCAATCCATCTCATTTGCAGTCTTCCTCTCTTGTGCTGTCCCTCCACCCTTCTGAGCTTGATGTTCTTCTTCAAAGACCAGTCCTTCTTGGCCACGTGCCCAAAGTATGTGAGATGGAGCTAAAATCCTAGCCTCCAAGGAGAAACTTGGTTTCACTCTCTCCAAGACAGACCTATTTGTTTTCTTGACAGTTCATGGTATACTCAGGACTCTTCTCCAGCACCACAAGTAAAAGGCATCAATTCTTCTGTCATCCTTAGTCATTGTCCAGCTTGCTGATGCATAGCAAGTAATTGCAAAGACCATGGCTTGAATCAGGCGCACCTTAGTCTCTAGACTGACATCATTGCATTCTCAGCACTCTGGAGAGGTCCCTGACGGCAGATTTCCCCAGTGCAGTTTGTCTTGATTTCCTGACTGCTGGTGCCAAGGGTATTGATTGTGGAGCTGAGCAAGCTCGGAACCTATTGTTCTGTTGGCTTCATCTCTGTCCACTTCTCCATTGGCCTGTAAACTGGTTCTTTCTTGTTTTCCATTCTTTAACTGTAGGATTGTTTTTAAGGAGCATGTATTTGTTACTTGAATTCTTCTGCTCATTTGTCAGCTTCCTCAAGACAGGGAATTGTGACTTATCTTTTGTTTGATCCAGTGCTTAGCTCGCTAGGTAATCAGGGAATATTTGTCTAATTGAGTATCATCATGCATTATTTTCTTGTTACTGTCAAACTATAAAAGAGGCCTGACCACTTTGATTTGAAGATCTTAAGGCACCTAACAGTTACTAGAGCCGTTCATGTTAGTATTGGCAGTTTTCAATTTAGGCAGCTACACATGAGTATATTACATACGATTTTGTAATTTAGTTAAAAATCTATTTTTTTTCTGTTATATCAACTAAAGAGAAAGTAGTCTGGAAAATCAAAATCATATTGAATCTTTCTACAAAGAAAAACCTTTGAGAGAACTGAAACTTGACAGGCCTGCTTGCCTTAATATCCCAAGTCTTGCACGTCTCCTACCTTCATTATGATGCAGTCTTCACTTTTTTATCACTTATTTTAGTGGAAAACATTTCAGTTCTCCAGCTGTGATAGATTTTTTTACATAGGTTCCAGTTTTCATTTTACTATATAAAACTGTCAATGTCTGGAAGTTCGTTCTTTTCAGAAAACTCAAGTTTCCCTCAAACAAACTTAGGGACTTACTGGGCTCTTTATAAAACATAGAGAGACAACTATCCTAATGGTGTTATGTTGCAGCATAATATCCAGGAAGTAATTTTAAAAACTTTGAAACCTTAACATAAAGAGCTCAGTGTTTTCTTAAATCTCAAGACTCTTGATTTTTATTACTTGAAACTGAACAGCATAATGATCAGGGGTGAAAGAAATTTTAATGGTTTATTTTAAATAGATTTTATGCAAAAGTGTAAAATTACATCAGTGGATTTATAGTATTTAAATATGTATTTGTGGAATAAATTCCACTTTGTTTTGATTATGGGAAAAATGTTATTTATGTAAAGTTGTATGGAGAGGTATTTGGGAAGACTATAAAGTTTAAAAAAAGAGCTTGATTTTTGATATCAGATCAGTCTAGTCTTAAAGTCTGTACTCACAGACTACTATTTAAATGCTGTTAGAGCTTAGGCAGGTTACACATCTTTTCAAGATTGCTTGTTTAGTCTGTTCTAATAACTCATTACCATCAACTCAGAACTGACTCATAAGAGGGCTCTCCAGTGAGTTTCTGAGGCTTTAAATCACACAGGAGATTTCCCATCTTTCTCCCTCATAGTGCCTGGTTGCTTCAAAATGCTAGAGAGCAATTTGGTTTAACACCATAACTCCCTATGGACTACATCACTAGAGTTCCCTTCTTTCTTACTACACAGGGTTGCTGAGAGCTTTACTATGCCTCAGTACTTGGTTAGGGAGCTCTGGGAGCCTAGTGGTAAGAAACTGTACAGCAAACCTGAAGGCACACAGTTCGAACCTACCAGCCGCTCTGTGGGAGAAGGATGGGCAGTCTCCTCCCATGTAATTAACTGCTTCTTAAAACCCATTGGAGGGTCAGCTATGGGTCACTTCTGACTTGATGGTACACAACAACAAAGTACTTAGTTAGAGAGCTCTGGTGGCCTAGTGGTAAGAAGCTGCACTGTAGTCCAAAGATGCATGGTTTGAATCCACCAGCTGCTCCATGGGAGATGGAAGGGCAGTCTCCTCTTCTACAATTTATAGCCTCTGAAAATCTGCTTAAGGGTCAGCTGTGGGTTGATTCTGACTCTATGGCACACAGCAAGTATTTGTTTGACTCCATGCCTGGCAAGTAAGAACTGAGCCTACAAACTTAAGAACTCACTGCCTTAAAATAAAATCTGACTCATCATGCCCTCCATTGAGCTTCCTAGGCAGTAAATCATAATGGGAGGAGAGTACTTTCGTTGTGGAGACACTTTTTGTGAAGCAGTGAATTTGAACTGCCAGAGATGAATAGCGTTTGGGTCAGTTACTCAGCTCACTTCAGACTTACACCACCAGAGCTCTCTACTAAACCTCTGGTAAACAGATATTATTGTTAATTTTTACTGATCAATAATTACCAAAAATTTTCCAAGTAGTGCTGCCATTTTTATTTTTATTAGCATACCTCTGGGATTGCAGTGCAGCTTCTTGCCACTAGG
The DNA here is from genome assembly GCF_000299155.1 of Elephantulus edwardii. Classification (NCBI taxonomy): domain Eukaryota; kingdom Metazoa; phylum Chordata; class Mammalia; order Macroscelidea; family Macroscelididae; genus Elephantulus; species Elephantulus edwardii. The sequence continues at coordinate 14,705,103 of NW_006399814.1, forward strand.
CCACCAGAGCTCCCCATTTTTATATTATTGTCACTATGTACTGTAGAGTCAGAACCACCTCTTAGTTGACCCTCCAGTGACTTTCATCTTCTGAAGTTTTAAAGTTTTGTAGCAGGGAAATTAATTACCAAAGGCAATGACATTTCACTAGTTAAGAATACTTATAAACAGAATGAAGGCTACATGGTGAATTGGGGGGGGGGAGGGAGAGATTATATAACAATGAAAGATTTTTTTTTCTCCACGGACTCGGGGGAGGGGTGGACAGGGAGAAGAGTGTGCAGCAATTAATTAATAGAGTTCCAAAGTCTCTGTTAACTTTCATTAAAATAAAATAAAATAAATCTTATTAAGAAAAAAAAATACTTATGAAAGTTTAACCTTTCATTTTCTTGCCGTTTTCAACATAGCTATGTATTTTTCATTTGGTCAGGATAAGGCTCCAAATAGCTCCTCTAACTGTCCTCCATCCACACCAACTCCTGATGCTTCTAAACCTCGGAGGACAAAGCTTGCTTTTGATGACAGGTGAGATGAGCATGAGTTTTTTTATGTTAATAAATTTTCATCTCTATTAGTGATCAGAAGTATTAATACTTGTAATGTGTTATGATCTACCAGGTAGTCAGATTTTAAGTAGCAAGGCACTCATTAGCCCATGTATTCCTTCTTTAACTGACTCCATGGCTAACATAGGGGATGTGAGTGATATGCTTTGTAGTAAAATCTTACTTGTTTCTGGTTTCACTATTTTAGAAGACTTTTCAGCAGATATGCGTGCATGAAAGGGGCTTTATCTGTTGGGGGAGGGGGGTTAGTTAAGTGAGGGTCTGTATTTAATAAGAAAGAGTTTTACTGTAAGCGTTTCCTCCCTTTCCTGTAAATCTTGTTAACCAGTAATTTTTCCTGATTGTTGTTGTTGTTGATAATCTTCAAGTCCAGCACAACTCATAGTGACCCTCCGAACAAAAGGGCTGAAGCCCTTCTACAACCATTGACATTTATCAAAGTTTATAGTTTACGGAGGCATATTGTTTAGGAAGTGGATGCCACTCCTGCTTCCAGTCTTTCCTGATACACATTTAATTTACGATAACCTTTGAAACAACCTGGGTAAGTTAACATTAAATACTGTGGAGCCTGATTTCTAATTTTTGAGTAGGCGACTTTGAACTAACTGGCCAAGGTGATTTATGTTCTCATCCTGATATATACACTTGTCAGAAAAAGACTGAAACAAATATTTAGTCGTTACTTTATTTGAGGACATGAAAACTAGCGGATATTTTGGAGTCAAAATAAACTAATAATATCTTATGAAAATGCTTACCAATTTATTTATTAATAAAAATTTACATTGCAGAAATTATTCGGCAGACCATTATTTACAAGAAGCAAAAAAGCTAAAGCACAATGCAGATGCATTGGTATGTAAACATTCTCCACAGGTTTTTATATTTAATTAAGATAATTATTAGTTGTTCATAACTGTAGGACCATAGTTCTCACTACCTTTACTCTCCTTTCTTCAGTCTGATAGGTTTGAGAAAGCAGTATACTATCTTGATGCTGTGGTATCTTTCATTGAATGTGGGAATGCATTAGAGAAAAATGCTCAGGAATCCAAGTCCCCATTCCTTATGTATTCAGAGACAGTGGAGCTCATCAAGTAAGTGGAAAGGTTTTCACATCTCTGGTTGTAACATCTCTTTGGTCCACCTGGGTCCTTGCATAAAGAGAACGAGGTGTTTTCAGTGGGTGTTGTGTGTCATCAAATTGAAATGAACCAATAGCTAACACTCCAGTGGGTTTTCAGAGACAGTAAATTGCTCAAGATGAAGTGTTCTGCTTGTAATATTTTTTCCTGTTGCTGTTACTCTCAGATACACTATGAAACTAAAGAATTACTTGGCACCAGATGCTACAGCTGCAGATAAAAGACTCACAGTACTTTGGTAAATATGCTTCTATTTTCTCTGCTATTAGACAACAGGCAGTTCCATAACCAGTTTTATTTTGTATTCTTTGAATCTGATACTTATCTTTGACTCAACTTTATAACCCTATCTTAAATTATTTTTTTAATGAGGAAATAACATAGGATTCCCCTTGAAAGGATGTTTTGTTACTAGTTTCTGATCCATTGTATTCTTGAGGAATGCCGTGGTAAAAAGGAGCTGGTAGTAGAACCCACCACTATCTTAATTGATCACTTTTCTGGGGGCTTCTTTTGGTACCTTCTCTCTCCCTTCATTATATATATGATATATTCATTTTCCTTAGAGAGCAGCAGATAAAAGATGCATGTTTGAAAGCAAAATGTTTCAGCAGCCTTGACTTTTGACAATTCTTGTTTTGCCCATAGTAGAGTGGGTATTTACACCAGATAGAGCTCCAGTGTCCCTCTTCTTTGCTCAAAATAGAGTGTGACTTGTTTATTTGTTTTCTGGGAGCTTACCCATTCATTTGGTAGTGCTCATGTGTGTGGCCTGGGTGTATGTCTAATACTGGGACCACAGCTGTGACTAAGACATGATCCTCCTCCTCAGGGAATGGATCTCTAGTGTGAACAGACAAAATTGATCAAATAGTTATATGAGAATTAACTACTCTGAGAGAAAAATGTATGTAACTGTAAGAGTGGAGAATAGGGAGGCATACTTTCTAGGCAGAGGAAACAGCCAAATAAAAGGACTGGATGGAAAGGAGTTGAAACTTTTTTTTTTATATAGAATACATGTGTTTTTTTTAATATTTTTTAAATTTTATTTTATTATTTTTGTGTGTGTGTACCGTCAAGTCAGATCTGACTGGTACAGGAGCTTACCCCTCCTTCCCTGGCAGAGCATCTGGTGTATTCAAACCGTGCACCTCTGGGATTGTAGTTGCAGCTTCTTGCCACCAGGCCACCAGAGCTCCCCTACGAGTTGAAACTTTTAAAGAAATAAAAGCAGACCAATAAGAAGTATAGGTAACTAGAAGGGTAGGCAAGGGTAGCATGAAGAACTTTTCTAAGACACACTAAGGTTTGTATGTTTCTTGTTACACTGTTCATTCATAATTGACTTTTCTAGGATTTTTGTTTGTTCTTGAATTTTAGATTTAGAATTTTATCAAGGAGTCCTAGGGACATATTGGTTAAGCCTTCAGCCTCTAAGCATAAGTTGGTGATCCAGACCCATCTGGCGGTTCCAGAAGAGGAAGATGTGGCAGTCTGAGTCCACAAAGTTTACAGCTTTAGAAATCCTGTAGGATAATTCTTCACTGTCCTTTAAAGTTTATATGAGTTAAAATTGACTTGACAGTAATGAGTTTCGTTTTCAAAGTTTTTTCATTTGACCTGGAAATTATATACTTTTTTTTTTTTTAGTGCATGTTACAATGATATGTCAGTGTCTGGTAGGTAAGGTCTTGTTTTGTTTTGTTTTGTTTTGTTTTGTTTTTTAATGTCAGCAGATAATGATAAGCTGGTCCTAGGTCTGCAAGAGAAGGGTGCAGTGGTCTGCTTCCATAAAGATGCCTCAGAACCCCCAAAAGACAGTTCCAGTCTGTCCTGCAGGGTCCCTGTGAGTCAGAATTGACTCAGTAAGCAGTAGGTTTTATTTGTCAGGGTCTCCTCCCATAAGTCAGCCCTGTATTTTTACACAGTGCAAAACACAACCGTGCAGATGTGGTCAGTCTAACATCCTAGTAAATAAGCTACTTTTTTCCATTTTCTAGTCTACGATGCCAGTCTTTGCTGTACCTAAGGCTATTCAAACTGAAGAAGGAGAATGCTCTGAAGTACTCAAAGACATTGACAGAACATCTGAAAGTAAGTGTGCATAGAAAAGGAGGATTCATTTCCTAAGAGACAAAACTTAACAAGTCCCAGTGCTTACCCTGGACATGCCTAATAGCTGCCCGCAGCAAGAGAGGAGCTGCTACTTGAGTACTTTCAAATAAATCTAAGGAAAAAATTTTAAACCTATAGTAATTGCAGATATAGTCTATTGTGGAACCTATAGAGCCATGTCAGAGCTCTTAATAACATTTTATTAGATGTAACATTTTTATTATAAAGCCTGATTTCATTTAAAGGAGCTCTGGTGGCATAGTGGTAAGAAACTGTGCTGCAATTCCAAAGGTATTGCAAAGGTATACCAGCTGCTCTGTAGGGAAAGAATTGAGCAGTCTCCTCCAGTGCAATGCACTGCCTCTGAAAACACCCTGGAGGATCAGCTATGAGTCAGTTCTGACTCAATGGCCCACAATAACAACTTAATTTCTACTTTTAAACATTATCCTTCTGCCATCATCAGAATGCCTTCGTGACATTTTTATCTTAGTTTCTTAAAATGTCTTCATATATAGTCTCCCTAAAATCCTGGCCTGATCATCACTTGGAACCTTTCTTGGAACATTGGCCTGCAAGATCTTCAAGGTTCCCTTCTTATTTTGCCTATACCTCCACCATAGCCAAATATATGGGTCACATACATGGTTTTTCTGTAGGCTTTGTACATTCTATGACTCACTCGCTATGACATTTTGTTTGAGTGTTACCCTTCATCCCTGCATCTTCTGTGAAGTCTTCTAGGACACTTACAGTTTCTACTAAATAGCTCCCTTTGACACATCTCTCCCTTTCTACACACACGCGTGCATGTACGTATGCCTGTGTGTATACACACACACACACACACACACATATACACCCACTCTTTGTTCTCTTAATTGTATAAAGCTTCTTGAGCTCTGTTCTGACCTAGCTTTGAAATACATTTAGTTCTTCATAAGCAGTGTGTTTCTGTTTGTTTTTCAAATTATTAAGTACATTATATTTTCTTTGCAGAATTCCTATAATAATTCTCAAGCACCATCACCTGGGTTGGGAAGGTAGGTAAAATTATATCCTAAAAAATATCATTTGTGCCAATTGATTATAATATAAAAGTTAAATGGATAGGGTTTATTTTCCAAAAATAGATTGTTTAATTGTTTTTAATATAATGTTTTAATGTTATATTAGAAGTAGTAATTTTCTTTTCTGTTTATTTTTTATAAATTCAAAATAGAAATTAATATAATCTTGTTGTTGTTGTTATTATGTGCCGTCGAGTCGTTTCCAACTCATAGCGACCCTATGCACAACAGCCCTAAACCCTGCTCTATCCTGTGCCAACCGCACCGCCTCTGGCACACCCATCCCGATTACCCCAGTCACCGAATCAGTCCATCTCATAGAGGGTCTTCCCCTCCTGCGTTGTACCTCAACCCTCCCAAGCATGATGTCCCTCTCCAAGGACCCGTCCCTCCTGGCAACATGTCCAAAGTATGTCAGACGAAGCCCCAGAATCCTTGCCTCCAAGGAGTAGATTGGTTTAATCCTCTCCAAGATAAATCTGTTTGTTTTCCTGGCAGTCCAGGGTACATTCAGTACCCTTCTCCAGCACCACAGCTCAAAAGCATAACATCTGAGTTTTCTAACATGAGTTCTGTGTCCTTTTCATAGTCTTAATTGCCATCATTTCTTACAATTTATTACGTAGGCATCTCTTTATTCAAGTCTTGACACTGCCAGAATTTAATAATAGTGGACGTGATTGTAGTTTATCTTCCATTCCCACATCACCATCCTAACCATCCTCAAAAGGAGAAAAAAAATACCATCAAACTTTTGATTGTGCTAAATTTCCCTATTCAGTTATTATGTTCATATGAATTCGCATTCTTTCTTTCCCTTTCGTGTAATTTTTAACCAAATTTTTAAGATGAAAAGAATACAAATAAAAATATTCTTAAGAGCTCTCCTGCAAAAAAGTTTCCGATTTTCCTTTTATTAGTATAGGATAATAGGCTTAGGCATATTTGCAATTTTCAATATTCCAGAATTGAATCATGTCAGATTTCAACACATTTGTTTTCTAAGAAATACTTAAGGAGCCCTGGTGGCATGGTGGTTAAAACACTAAGTGGTTAACCAGAAGGTTGGTAATGCGAACCCACCAGCTGCTCCTTGGGAGAAAGATGTAGCAGTCTGCTTCTGTGAGGATGTTAAAGCCTTGGGAACCTAGTAGGGCAGTCTACACTGCCCTCTGCGGTCACTGTCAGAATTAACTCGATGGCAGTGGATAAGAAATATTTAGTTGAAAGGAACCCTAAGATGTTTGAAAAGAAATGGTACCTGTTTGTCAGGTTTGAGTAATTTGTTTAAACTAGGAATTTGCCAGAAATTTTGGAGCTCAAAATAAAATACTTTCTTTTACCATCACAAAATTTTGGCTTGTTAAGTCTTATGGACCTCTCCAACACAATTTTAAAGATAACTAATTGTGTGCCAGAATGATGGAGTACTAGGATTGAGGAGATCTGGTTTCTAAGTCTTTGAACTTCAACCAACAAAGTGTGTGACTTCAGTTGTTTCTCATTACTTGATCTGTTGCCATTCATTAAAACAAAGGATCTGGATAAAATCATCACTCGCAATGGCCTTTAGTGAAATTTGTACTTAGAAGAAAATGTACTTACTGAGAATTAGTCTAGTTTAAAATTTTAAAGACTTCATGTGAGAAGAGCCCCTAGTGCTTTGATGTCATGCTGTTCACTACATCCATATGAACAAGTTTCTTTGTGTGTAGCAAAGCTGCGGGGATGCCTTCTCCTGTTTCTCCAAAACTGTCGCCTGGCAATTCAGGAAATTACTCTTCTGGAGCCAGTAGTGCTTCAGCAAGTGGTTCTTCAGTGACCATTTCACAGCGGATCCACCAGATGGCAGCCAGCTATGTTCAGGTTACATCCAACTTCCTCTATGCCACTGAAATTTGGGACCAAGCTGAACAGCTTTCCAAAGAGCAAAAAGGTAAGTGGGTCTCTGGGAAAATGTTGACTGATAAATAGGATTGATATAAGGAGCTTTTAATGATCTAATTAGTATCTGCCCTGTATTTAGGTTATTATCTATGAGTCAGCCATAATCAATTTGCTAATGCTCATTGCTTAGCACTCATACTGAATGTAACAATTATGTTTATAACAACTTTTCATGACACTGGTGACACACAAATGAAACTAAGAACAGTTCTTGGTCTAAAACAAATATTCTTCAAGTACATTAAATGCAGCATTAAATGTTAAATAAAACATGTATTTTAATACACCAGAAATTTTGTTCTAGGATCGTTAACAATAATTTGCCTACATGCTTAGGATTACATCCAAACTTTTTGTACACCTGGGATGTTTACTATAAGAAATCATGTACACCCTGGGTTATTAGATAAATTGGAAGAAACATTCATGATAACAGAGGTTGTAGCATTAATAAACTTCCTGGAATTCTTTAAAATTACTCCAAGCTTTGTACTTTCCTTTTACTCTTTTTCCAAATTCAGTCACTTACTGCCTTTGATCCAGAGCCAGCTTATAGCTGACCGTCCGTTGGGCTTTCAGAGGCTATAAATCACATAGAAGGAGATTGCTCACCTTTCTCCTATGGACCAGCTGGTGGATATGAGCTACCTACCTTTAGAATGGCACTGCTAGGTCACCAAAGTGAGGGACATAGAAAATCATAAAATATTTAAAGATTCTTACCTTAGTTGTTTCTGACTCAGTAATATTATGTAACAGTGGAACTGCCTCATGAGATTTTTCTAAATGTAATCTTTACAGAAGCAGATCACAGGGTCTTTTTCTTATTGAAAAGCTGGATGGACTCAAACTGCCAGCCTTCCAGTAAGTTGTGCAGTGCTGTTCTATTTGTATCACCAGGGCTTCTTAAGGAAAACAAAAATCAAAGCCACTGCCGTTGAATCTGATCTGACTCATGGCAACTCTCCCTTGGGTTTTCAAGGCTGTAAATAATTGGAGCAGACTGCCTCCTCTTTTTCTCATGGAGCAGCAAGTGCTCACACAGACATAACGGTTTAGCAGCCCCACGTACAATGCATTATGCTACCAGAGCTCTTTCCTAAAGAGTGACTACTTAATAACTCAACAACAAAAATCAGCTCATTGCTATCAAGTCAGACTGACTCATAGCTGACCCTCCAGCAGATTTGTCAGAGACTAAATTAAATTACACAGAAGAAGCTTGCCCATCTTTGTTCCTCAGAACAGCTGGTGGATTTGAACCACATGTCCATGGGTTGGCAGCACAGCTCTCTGCCCCCTAAGCCACCAGAGCTCTTCCTTAAGAAAGAGTACTGTATGAATACGATCTTTCCTATTTTAGTAGATGTTACTAGCAAATGTATGTATGACATCTATTCATTTAGTCCCTTTCTTAAAGAAACACTAAATAAGCCAATTAATCAAGTGTCCTTTTGTCACAATTCCTTTTCTTTTAAACTTTGTAGCATGAGTAGGTTGATATTGTTAGGCCCCATCAAGTGGAGTACAACTCAAAAGTGATCCTGTGAACAACAGATCTGAACTCTTGCGAATCCTGTGCCATCCTTACCATCTCTGACACACTTGAACCCATTGCTGCAGTCACTTGTCAGTCCAACTGATCAAGAGTCTTCCTCTGTTCTGCTGTCCCTCTACCTTCTCAAGCATGATAACCCTCTGCAAGGAATAGCCTCTCCTAGCAGCATGCCCTCAGAATGTGAGATGAAGCTTTGCCTCCAAGCAGCACTTTCCCTGCATCTTCTCAAGACTTACCTGTTTGTTCTTTTGGCAGTCTGTGGGATATTCAGTACTCTTCTCCAACACCACAGACCAAAGGCATCAATTTTTCTTCTGTCAGCCTTATTCTTTGAGTATGAATAGGTAGTTAGGTAAAAATGAAGGATTCCTGTCAAAGTACATGATTTCTAAAATTCAGAGTGTCTGTATTCGTCCAGATACATTTGAAAGGTCATTCTTAGTCACTCTTGCTATCCATTCTTCTCCTGATGCAATTTTTTCCCTTGAAACTTTTTGTTGTAGTAACTTGATCAAAGAAAAGAGAATCCTGTAACTGCCATTTACCTTTCATCCAACTTGAGCTTCAGTAACCTGACATTATGCCCTTTTTGTCTCATATATTACTTACACACATGAACATGCTCTTTCCCCTACCTGGAATATTTTAAAGTAAATAACCAAATATCATGGCATTTCCTCCTGAAAATACTTGGGTATGCATCCTTATGTGGTACACATTTTTTCAAAAACATGACCACTTACTCTCTTCAAAACTACCAAAATGATCGGTAACTACTTTATGTGGTCTATCTCTAATCTACCACTAAGTTTCCCTATTGTCTCAAATATGCCTTTTTAAAACAGGTTTAAGTAAGATTCAAACAATGTCTACACATTGCACTTCATTGGTAAATCCCCTAATTACCTTTTATATTCTAGCAATCCTCCCGCCCTATCCAATTTTATTGATCACTGATAGTAGAGAGAAACTCAGTCATAGATTGTGTCAGATCCTGGATTTGACATATTGCTTCCTTATTGTGATGCCCTTTAACTTTTCTTCTATTCTTCTTACTTCTTAGAGTGACATTTATATCTTGGGTCTCGATTAGCTTCACCTTCAGAATTTTAGATAAGAACAATTCATAGATCATGGTCTGTATTTCCTATTGTACTGTATTGTTGTCGTTAGATGCCATTGAGTTGAGCACAACACATAGAAACCCTGTGAACAAAAGATATAAACCCTTTTCTGTCTTGTGCCATCCTCACACTTCTTGACACACAACATTACATTGCCGCAGTCACCGTATCAGTCCACTTGGCTGAGGGTCTTTTTATCCTTCGCTGACCCTCCACCCTTACCAAATCATGTCCCTCTCCAAGGAATGGCCCTTCCTAGCAATATATCGAAAGTATGTGAGGCAAAGCCTCATCATTCTTAACCTCCAAAAAAGCACTTCGGCTGCACCATCTCCAAGACATATCTCTTCATTGTCTTGGCCATCCATGGGATGTTCAGTACTCTTCTCCAACACCACACCTCAAAGGTCTCAACTCTTTTTTTATCATCCTTATTCATAGTGTACACCTTGGATACATAGCAAGTAATAGGAAAGACCATGGCCTGAATCAGACGCCCCTTAGTCCTCAAACTGACATTACTACCCCTCAATAATTTGGAAAGGTCTCTAACTGCAGATTTTCCCAGTGTAATGTGTCTTCTTATTTCCTGACTGCTTGTACCAAGGATGTTAGTTGTGGATCTAAGCAAGATGAAGCTGTTGCCAGTTTCAATCTCCTTTCCTTCCATCATGACACTGCCTATTAGTCCAGTGGTAGAATCTTTGTTTTTTTGCTATTGAGATGCAGTCCATACTGAAGGCTGCTTTCCTTGATCTTCTGCAATAAAGTGCTTCAGGACTCCCCACTTTAGCAAGTAAGTTTGTGTCATCTGCATAATGCAGGTTATTGATGAGTTTCCCTCCAGTCTTGATGTCACACTCTTCTTCATAGCATCCAGCTTCTCAGATAATTTGCTCAGCATACAGATTGAACAGGTATGGAGATAGAATACAACCCTGCTGCACTCCCCAATTCCAAACCACTCAGTGGTCCCTTGCTCTCTTCACTCAGTAGCCTCCTGATCCAGGTATAGGTTCCTCATGAGCACAGTCAAGTGCTAAGAGTCCCATTCTTCTCAGTGTCAACCACAACTTGTCATGATCCACACACTCAAAAGCCTTTGCATAGTCAATAAAATAAAGCACAAATAGACATTCTTTTGGTGTTCCTTACTTTTAGTCTGGATCCATCTGACATCAGCAGTGATATCCCAAGTGCCGCAGCCTCTTCAAAATCCTGCTTGAACTTCTAGCAGTATCTGGATGTGTACAAGGAAGACCCATTAACATGACTATTATTCAAATATACATTCCTACATCTAGAGCCAAAGAGGAAGAAGTTGAGAATTTTTATCAAATTTTGCAGTCTGAAATTGACTGAACAAGCAATCAGGATGCATTAAAGATAATTGGTGACTGGAGTGCAAAAGTAGGAAATGGTGAAGAAGGAACGGTAGTTGGATAATATGATAGAATTGAAGCTGGAAATGGAGTGATTGAATTTTGTATTTACAATGATTTATTCATTACAAATTCTTTTTCTAAAAGACACAAAAGACAACTTTACATGAATTTCACTATATGGGCTGCACTGGAATCAGATTGATTACATTTGGGGAAGAAATCATTGGAGAAGCTCTTTATCACCAGTCAAAACTAGGCCAGGGGCAGACTGTGGGTAAGATCATCAATTACTCATCTGGAAGTTCAAATTGAGGTCAAAGAAAATTAAAGTAAGTCCACAGGAACCAAGATAAGATCTTGAATCTATTTCATCTGAATTTCATGATCATCTTAAAGCAATGCTTGAAGACCAGATGAGTTATAGGTTGTTATCAAAGATATCATCCATGAAGAAAGCAGAAAGATCATTGTAAAAACAGAAACGGAGGGAAGAAAAGAGGAGAAAGAAAAAAATGAAAATGGATTATACTATATTAGGAGGCATGTAATAATTATACCCTTTTAGTGATTTATCAGTAAGTTGAAGTGTCAGGCTGATGAATTTGGTGTAAAGCTTTCCTATTAAACTTATGCTTTCATTATTGTTGATCCTTGCATATATCCATTCTTTGTTTCCATTCTGACATTCCTTTTACATTTATTAACTGGAATCTGGAAAGACAAACCTTTTCAACTGTTTAGTTACTTTTTATCTTCTTTTAATATGTTGAGATCTTTATCTTAATTTTTTTTTTTTTTGTACTTTAAAACAGCCTCTTTTTTGCTGTCTGGTTCCTACATGTCTCAGTTTTCTTTCAAAGTTGCATGAGAATCAACTCTTAGAACACTGCCATCCTCTCCTGTCCACCACATCTCCCTTATAAGCACACTAGCCTTTTTGTTCACATTGAAAGAGTCCTTTTAATTCCATCCCTTAAAATTTTAAACTTCTGACTAAAAACAAGTTTTATTGTATTAGTAGTGAATATCATAAGATCATAGCAGGAAGGTTAGATACAGACATCTAACTACAGGGTCTCTTTAGAGGAGGCATGCAAAACATATCCTTTTTTATACCACTTGCATTTTATACAAAAATAGTGCATTATGGCACAAAGTCTCCATTTTAATAATACTTAACCTGCATAGTAGCAAATTCTAATTTCTTTCCTAGAATTCTGTTTATTTGTTTAACATATAATTCCTGGCCATACATTCTGTTTAAAATATTATGTAACAAAAAAAAAGAAAAAAATGTTACGTAACTTGGGAAAAAGCTTAACTTGAGATACTATGGAATGATTTGTTCTAAAATTTGAACACTAATCCTTTTAGTGGGAAGGAAATTGTTTGGTTTGGTTTTTACTTTATATGAATGCCAGTTTACAGTCTAAACTAAAGATCTGGAAGCAATGATTCTAAAGGTTTTACATGATTTAATGAATGCTTTTGGTTTTCTAGAATTCTTTGCTGAACTGGATAAAGTAATGGGCCCTCTCATCTTTAACGCAAGCATCATGACAGACCTAGTTCGTTACACCCGGCAGGGACTGCACTGGCTTCGCCAGGACGCCAAGTTGATATCTTGAACTGAACACATTCTCGTTGCCTCTGATTTTCTCCACAACACTGTGTCACATCACGAAGGAAAACTGCCATAACATGCCACCTAGTCGACACTAAGAATGAGGAATGGTTTTCTCTTCCCTGGTTAATATGTTGTTATTTTTTATAAACCCATGCCATCATGTCAATTAATCCTGTCAATGTCCCTGATATGAAAAGTTACTTAAATACTTCTATGTCTTTAGCACATTGATAAAATGGTTTCATTTATCTGTAATAATTTTGAAATTCCAGTTGCAGTTCATAACTAATCAATTGAAATTCTATTTATTTGAAATTTTTAAGTTCCCAGATTGGGTCTAGTTTAAAGTTTAGTTATTTCTACCTATAAATTTACTTTGTTAAATATTAGCATAAATTTAATGTAGGTATTTTTATTTATATTCTTTGTGAGCTTTGTTACCTAATAGTGTCTTTGTGATAGCTCTTACAAAGGAATAAGAGTTGGTTCATCATAGATATGAACATATACTTTCCACACCTACTACCTGATATTCTTTCAAATCTTAACTACAGTTTTATTGCAGAATTTATATTTAGTATTAAGGATATTCTCCACATGAAAAATCACTTATATATGAGAAGATGGCACTCTGTGTGCATGAAAGATGAAAGAAATGTGTCTGATTTGGTATGCATTATTTCAAGAACTGTGAAACGTGTTAATAACACTAACTCAATCACAAGGTGACTATATCTTGCATTTAATGCGTTACAGAAGAGGGCAGGAAAGCTTTCTAGGAGAAGTACATCATGCAAAGGGTTTCATAAAGGGACAATTTTGAACATTAAGGATTTTATTAAAACTGTTCTTTTTTGTTGCTAATAATTTTGAACCTTAAACAGTGAATTACTGTTGAAAGAAAGAATCCAGCTCCCAGGGGTTGCTGCCTAAATCTCCTTAATTGGTAATGTCTGAAGATTAAAATCTCTCTTCAGATGCTTACTTTTAAGAATTTCTTTTCCCCATACTAGATTGTTTTACTCTGACAAGAGCATGCAGTGACCAAGGTAGGAATGGGCTGGAATTTTTGTGTGTGTTCTTGCTCTACAGCTTTACATTTCTAATGCCTGATAAAGAGAGGATGAATTTCTTCTTTTAAACCTATCTATCTTGTATTTATTCCCTTTGTGTTAAGAGGACCTGCATGGATGATGTATGTTTCTGATGGGAGCAGAAAAATCACACTAGAAAGGATCTAACTTGTTACAGTGTGAGCTCTTGGGGAGGAGAGGGTAGCAGGGGTAGAATTTAAGAAGCCAGCTCTGTAAGAGTTGCATATCAAAGTACCTTTCCCTACTAGATGCTTGTAGGAGTGGAAGGTTAGAAATGTACCTGCTATACTTTGTTTTTAGTGCCCCTATCATGTCTGGTGTGCCTTAAATCTTACCTTTAGATGTATACTCTGTGGATTGTTTACAGATGAAGTTTTACACTAGGAACAGGTTGCCCAGCTTTATGTGGTTGGTCTTCTGCAGTAATCATGTTAAATTCTGTTTTCTTCTAAATCTTTCATGAGAGTTATACAAGGACTAACTCTTTCAGAAAAACTAGTAAGTAGTTTGGAACATGTCTTCGTCTAACCTGTTGGGTAACAACACTTCCAAAAAGAGTTCATCCTTCTCCCCATTCTAAAAATTAATCCATCTTGTCGGCAGAAAGGATTACCCTACTATGTAGAGATGATTGCTGAGGCTGTAGATGGAAGGTGGGTAAAGAAGGCTTAGAAAATCTCCAAGTCCAATGGTGCAGTGAATCCTCTGTGCTTGAGTCTCTTCTGAGGTTTGTAAACTTTCATTGTCCAGTGGCTTCATATTTATATGAGCTTCTTAACAGTTTTGTACCTCAATTTGTTTATTACATATCACTGAACATTAACATCTACAAATTTTGTTGAATCTGACCGTTTTTTCCCCTCAGAGAAACTGTCTCTAATGCCTTTTTTATTTAATATCGTATGCGTTACAAGCAGTTTTCCTTAAGAGGACACAAAAGTTAATTTTGTGTATAAAAGTGTATCCTGTCCTCTTGATTTTTCTGACCCTGATTCCTCAATTTGCATTGATGTCTTATAAATGAAAAAAAGTACCATTCAGGCTTCTGGACTGTGAGCAACAGCCACCAATGGGGTGCCTCTGAGCTCCATGTGTTCTGAGATCTTGTATATCCTGAAAGGCAGCAGGAACATTTCTGGGGTCACACTGGTATTTTGTTAAAGCAGAGTCTCCTGCATGATTTATGGTGCTGCTCTAAGATACTCTTCTTTTTAAAAATGTGTTAATTCTTGGAGAACGAGTTTTTCAAGCTTTTCATCATAGAAGATCCCTCTTCCCAGTTAATGGGTAATGGATCAAAATGTTGTTCTAAGAAATTGAATCTCCAATTCCGTAATGCTGTAGTCTGTGAAAACACCTCTCCTCTGGGTCCATCTCAGATGTCTGCTATCATCTGTTCCAGCATGTACTTTGTCTCCCACATAGGCAACCATTCCTGCCTTCTCAGTAGGTCTTCAGCATTTTCTAACAGTTTAAAACTGAAATTGACAAATGGCTAAAAACTTAGTCTGAGACTTGTACTTACTATATAGTTAACTATAGAAATAGCAACTATTTTAAAAATTACTGTTGACTGCTCTTTAAGACCTCACTTGTATGCCAGGAGGCTGCAGCCGACACCATTGGACTCTACAGACAACTAGCACACGGATTCCAGTGGATAGGTTGTCGCCCAGTAGTCTTGTCAGCCTGGGCTGGACTGCAGAGAGCTCGTCTCTCCTTGCTGTTCAAGCTTCCACAGCTCAGCCCAGGCTCTAGTCTGGCTGACAAGCACTCAGCTCATTTCTTGCCTCTGTGCCACCTTTTTCTGTGCAAGTAGCCAAGAACTGACTTTATAAGCAGTGAGTACTGGTATGTTTAGATAGATTTATAGCTTTAGCGACCGAGGACAGAAGGCTGATCAGCACTGATTTAATTCTCCAATGTAAAAATCAATCGAGAGTAATGTGTGTGCACCTACACACATGCTTGTGCCTCTGGGGCGGTCTTGCACTGATGGATCCATAGGCATCTGGGCTGCACTTTGAATGACACACTTGTGACTTTATTAAAATCACTGTTGTTGTTGTTGTTTTTCATTGTTGTTTGTTTCTTTTCATTAAATAAAGGTTTAATCAGACTAGATCAGACAGCATCATTTTGTATTTAATGACAGAAACTTTGGGAAACTTAACTTTTAATGAATGAACTTGCTTTCTTGAAGCAAGAGCCTAGAATAGGCACCTGTTCTAAATAGAAGTACTGGCTCTGGAGGCCAGTACATGGGCGTTTCCGGGCAGCCAAGTAGTCGCTGCCATTGGTGATGCCTGACTATGGAGAGGAGGGGTGCACTGTGTACTCTTCTAGGTGTGAGGGTATGCAACATTGGATTTTAAAATTATGTACACATACACACTTTATATATATGTATGTATGTATGTATGTATGTATGAAAACATGAAATTAGTTTGTCAAAATGTGTGTGTTTAGTATTTTAGATTAGTGCAACTATTTCCACATTATTTATTAAATTGATCTAAGACACTTTCTTGTTGACACCTTGAATGTTAATGTTCAAGGGTGCAATGTGTATTTCTTTAGATTGTTAAAGCTTAATTACTATGATTTGTAGTAAATTAACTTTTAAAATATATTTGAGCCCTTCTGTAGGACAATGTGGGCTTCTATGGGGTGGGAAGAATTTTCATTTTCCAGTTGCTAACTGAACAAAATGGCTTTGTTACATATTTTTAATTATTGGAGTTTGCCTCCAGGTTCCAGAAATATCTACTAGGATGACTGGTTTGAGCAGATTGTGAAATCTTGTTTTTGTTTGTTAAAAATACTAAGTAAGATAGGGAGGAAAACATTTCAAATCCTTAAAGACGCCTTTAAATCATATTCCGTAACTACATGGAACACAAATGTTTTTTTCAATTTCATGTATCATTGTGTTGGAGAGGCAGACTTTTCCCTTAACAATAAATAATACTGCGTATCTAAGGTTGCTATTCAGTAAAATAAAGACGTAACTAATACTAGTTTATGAATGACTTGGAATATATAATAACAAGAGCCAAACTGGCCATGGTTTTGAGCCCATCTTTTGTGTATTTTTAACTAATAGAGAAATTCAGTTCAGACCTTCAGACCTTGAATCAGTCTAGCAAGTGACACAAAGTAGTAGTAATGGTAGTCTTAATAAGCTTTAGCCAGGTGAACCTTCTGGTTCATTTAAAAAAAAAAAAAGGGAATGAACTTACCTGAACCTCCCTCCCTCTCTGTTTTCATGGTATTTGGTCACAGAATGTCAAGGCATTAGTATTAGGTCTCAGCCAAGTCCTCCAGATCGTCAAGCAGCCTATGATAGCAGCCTAAGCAATTGTATAATCAAGCTGACTCACAGGAGTGTCAGCATTGACCTCTCCTTGCCACTGTTGCTCAGTTGAGCATAAATTGCCATTCTTAAAAAGAAGCAAAAAATATTTTTTTAAAAAATATTTTTTTAAGTTCTTTAAAATGAGCATGGGGAAGCTCCCACCTAAAAATTCTAGTAGTTTATTCCGTTTTGATCTCATTACTTCTTTGTGGATTTTCTTTTCTGCTTCTACCATTGGAATTTTTCTACCTGCTGTTCTCTCTGGAAAGAAACTCTTTGAAATTGCTGCCTTTCAGATCAATGCCATGATTACCATACTGTTGAGTTTGCTGTCTCTGTTCAAGAAGTGTCACCATCTTCCAACATTATATGCACACACCTGGCGAATCACTGCCACACATTCAACAGTACAGGGGTGGTGAGGCCTCAGGCTCCCCAGCACAGCTGGCTCGTGGGGTGGCGGCAACTAGAAGCCCCACTGCCGAGGTCCAGATAGGCTGGTGAGCCCCGTCATCTAGCCTCTGTTTTGAATGGTTTTAAGAAATTTTGTATATGGAGGATGGAAATAGTTATATATTTATTAAAAGTCCTTTTATCTTATTTGAAATTAAAATTATTTGATGAATAATGGTTTGATATTTGGGGAGAGTTTTGGAGGGGAGGTAATGCCACTGAATGCAACTAAAAGCCTTGTTAATTCTGCAGAAAGGTACTGTTAGTGACTGATAGGATGCCTTTGTTTGTACATGATCCACATTTTTGTTTTACATTTCTTTTATCCAAAAGATTTAGGCACCTGACATTTTCAACCAAAATTTCAATTATATACTGTGATTTTTATTTGTTGCAATACATTAAAGTTTCACAGGTACTTTGGGGCTCAAAAGCTAGAATTTCTAAGTCAGTATGTGCATTTCACATTATAAAGCTGTTAATGGTGAGCAAAGTATTATATACTAACTAGATTTTTCCACATCTGTATAGTATATTATATGTATTTTGTGGTATTGAGATTATAGAAAGTTTAGAGTGTCAAACATGCGTTTAATGTGTATTTTTAAACAAATTTATGGCAATTAAAATATTTGGAGACAAGGGTATCACATTTCAATTTGTAAAGATCTTTTTAACTCTACTGTGTCATTAAGATGCTTTGTATAATGCCAAACTATAGCTGGAAAAACTAAGTTTAATAAATATCAAATAGATTTTCTGTATCAAAGTTTATAAACACTGTGCTCTTTATACTTCTTCAACTCTGACTTTGCCCTTTCCTGTGATGTCTTCTCTGGTTTTAGGGTAAACTTGGTCTTCTTAGAACGCAGATCTCGCTTTCTGACTACAGGAACTGAGCTTCGTGCCCCCTGAGTGATCTGTGCATAGGACCAAAGCTCACTCTGCTCCAACAGAAATGTCAAACAATTCTTTTTATGTTCTTGTGGTGTGGGCTTTTTTATTTAACTAAACTAGATTTTTCTTCAATTCTGGCTTATGTTCATACAGTCTTAGACTTGGGCCCTTTGTTAGGTGGCAGATGCCAAATTACCATCTTTGACACTTTGCTTTAAAGTTCTTTACATGGTCTTGCAGGGCTGGGATCCAGCCCCAGCTTATGAAATTGCCAAGGCTAATTTCATAGCGCTTGCTAAATGTTTGCCTTTAGCCTGCCATTATGTTCTGTTATTTCTTGAAAAACGATTAACCCTCTTCTTGACACTTCAGATTGAGAAGTTAACATATTATTAGACAATGATTTTTTTCTATAATATACACAAATTAACCCATGCTCCCCTCAGAAGCTTAAATTCCATACTGCCACATTTCCAGTTTAAGACTTTTAATAGGATACGTATAAAAATAAATTCTTAAGTTGAAAAGGTCAGTGATGTTTATCCACATATCAGCATTCTAAAAAGAAATGGAGACTGATTAAATCACACATCTGTCTTTAAATATTAAAAACATAAGTTTGCTTCATTAAAGTGTCTCCAGTCAAAATACCATTACTCAGTATTCCATAGAACGGAGCATTTTTGCAGGTGAGTGCTGTCTTCTCTCTCCCTGGCGTGTACATCATTCCTGGGCCACACTTAGGGAACAGCGTCTTTTTCTAGAGTAAAACAAAAATGTTTTTAAGGAAAACGTCCAACTATGCTCACCAAAGCTTCTGCTTCATTTTCTTCCTCTTTAGTCTCAGGAAGCCTGGAGAAAGGCGCCCTTTTTCATAGTAACTGTGTTGACCTGAGCTGGACTTAAAGCTTCAGAGAGAATCATCTTCAAGGAACCTGCAGGCTTACTTTGGCCACTCTTCCCAACTAGCTGCATTGCTTGTTCTATGCTGTCCCCTCACAAGCTTCCCATGTCTCTCAGCTTCCCTGTTTGAGGACTGCCTACCTGCAGAGCTGAGTGACACATTCAGAATCATCCCGGCAGGACGCTCCAATCGGCCTGAGAGTTACTCCTCTCCAAAATGGGGTCATTCTCTTCATTCTTCTTTTTGCTGAGCTCAGTTCTGTTATTGGGGAGCCATCTGCCTGTGAGGGCAAAAGATATATTCACCTCAGGTAGGAGAAGCATAACCTTCCAGGCATCCTACAAGACCATTCGCCCTCAGGAAGCTGCAGACTCCAAACAGAGGAACCATTCTTTAGAACTAAGTCTGGTTCCCAAGTTCCACTTAAAATTCCTTTACCTTTTGGGACCTCTGGTGGTAAAGTCCATAGTGTGCTAATGCTGCTATCTTGAAATCCCTTTAACACACACACATACACACACCCCCTTCTTTACCTGGCCTAACAGCAGCAGGCAGGTCATGAGCACTGCAAAGAGTTTGAAGTACCACATCTTGACAGGAGGAGAAGCTTGGACCCAGGATCAGTCTCCACTTCTTTTTATAGGTTGGAAGACTCTTTAGTGGTTGCCAGTGAGGTCAAAGTTTATATTTGCAATCAGAGTTAATGTAATAAGTTAATGTCTACCAGAAGAATGTGTCCAAGGTCTGCCTTTGGGGCACGTCATATTTACTGACCCCTCATCTGGACTTTGAGTGATTGTATTGTTGGCTAAAACCCTTTCACCCATTTTGTCAAAAGTCAGCACTTTCCTATCCTTCCCTTTTGAAACCACGTGAAACCACTGAGGGAAGCCAGGCCAGGCACCTTGCCATATTTGGATTCCAAAATAGCTCAGTGAGATCACTGTAATCAAAATAGAATTCCAATAATGAGATCTTCAGAAATAGTCTTTTAGCTTTATCTAACAAAGAACTGATGTCTACAGAGAATTGGACAAAACACTTATGCTCATCAAGCCAGGTTCCAGTGCCTCAGAGCAGTGTTTTCTGGTCCAGATCAACTCCCTGGTTGAATGAATATGCACCTACCATCTCCCAGGGAAGGGCAGTCAAACCAATATGGAAGTTCTTTGGTTCATAGATGAATTGAGTCGACTATAATAATTTTGTTTTAAACATAAGTGAATGAGGTGGCAGGAACTTCTCAATCAGTGAGAGACTTTTTGGGGCAATGAATCCATTACAGGGCTGACCTCCTACATAGCATCTTTTTCCAGCAGTTTCAGAGAAGCAGGCATAAAAGTAGAAAATCTCTAAAACCAAGAACAGCAACTTAAGAGCAGTAGCTTAAGTAGAACTGTTGTAGATTTCTAGATTAAGAAAGGGTCACCAAAATATGAAGAGTTGTGAGTGCTCATTAAATGGCATGTTGTTCTGTGCCATCGAGTTGGAACCGATCCAAAGATGATACTCCAACAGGTTTTGAGAGACAGTAAATCACACAGGAGGAGATTGTCTATCCCAGAGAGCAGCTGGGGGATTCAAACTGTGTGACTTTGATAGTACAGCTTCTTACGACTATGCCACAGATGCTCCCTATTAAATGGCATACAGGCATTAATAAATTTTGGGGCAAAGATAAATTACGGATAACGAGATTCATAAGATTTTAGATCTCAGACCATGATCTTTTCAGTCACTTGCTATGCATCTGAGAGCTGGATAGTGAATAAGGATGATAGAAGAATTGTTGATGCCTTTGAGCTGTGATGTTAGAGAAGAGCACTGAATATCCCATGGACTGCCAAAGAATAACAAATATGTCTTGGAGAAAAGTGCCTTGAACCCAAAGATGACAGCTTTTGCCTCACATACTTTGGGCATGTTGCTAGAAGAGGCTGTTCTTTGGACAGGAACATCATGTGTGGAAAGGTGGATGGTCAATGAAAGGAAGACCTTCAACCAGATGGATTGACACAGTGACTGCAGCAATGACTCAGACATATTGGAGATGATGAGAATGCCATGGGATACAAGGTTCAGGTTTCTTTGTTCATAGTATCTATCACTATGAGTCACATTCAACTTGACAGCACCTAACAACATGATAGGGAGCTCTGATGGCCTAGTGGATTAAGGAGTTGTGCTGCCAACTCAAAAGCAAGCAGTTTGAGTCTGCTAGCTGCTGCTTAGGAGTACAATGAGAAATCTCCTGTGTGATTTACAGCTTCTGAAAACCTGCTGGAGGGTCAGCTATGTGTCAGTTCTGACTCAAAGGCCATGAGGGTTTTTTATGACATGGATTAACCAACAGCAATTGCAGCAAGGTTCTTTCTCAATCTCTCTGGCATCTCCATGAAACTTGGCTGATAGGCCCTCTAAAGTGCGATCCCAGCTTCAGAGTTGAGTGTTTGGCTAGGAATTAGTTGCTTGTTCCCTTTACCCCAAGAGAAAGTGAAGGAGATGCAGTACAACTGAAAGTAGAAAAGATTGTTTGCCAGCCTGGCCAGGGAAGATGTTCTGGGACCTCAGAACTAGAGCCAGGTGAGGTGTGACTCCACAGATCCAGTCCTCTTGGGGTCATGAAGGATGAAACTACTGTTTGCACCATCAGAACACTGAGAAGTAGATCCTAATGTGTCCTACAAGTATAAGGTCTGTTTTTTTGCACCCTCTGGCTCCAAGTTTGAATGCTGGCTGACATCAGGTAGGGGCTTAACTAGGGGGCGGGAAAGGCTACATGGTGACCTAGTGAACATTGGCTGAGAACAGAAATCTGATTAGATAAGCAAAAAGCTGAACAAGTGATGTTCTAAAGCTACCTGGGTCTGTGGACCCAGTCCTAAAGCACTCTAAGGTGATGCAGGGCCAAATAAGAAACTGCTCATCCTAAAGCTAAGTACTTTGTCCTAAACCACCTTCTTCTTCTTCTTCTTTTTTTTTTACAACAAAACAAAACAAAACAAAAAACACCAAAACAAAACACTTTACCCAAAGCACTTTATTTCAGATCTGGGAGAAAACACTATTTCAGATCTGGGAGAAAACTCTGAGATTCTGGGAGTGGCCATTAGGTTTTTATACTTAGGTTAGACGTTAAAGTTACAGGATTTCTACATTTGAAAAGAAAAAGTTTACTTAACCCTTCACTTTTGCAGTCTGTTCTAGCATACCTAAACTAGCCTTTTTGTTAATTTATAAAGCCCATACCATACTAAGGGAAGAGCCAGTAAGCCTTGGGCCCTGGGACATGAGGAGAAAGAACAACACAGCAACAACACTGTCTGAGGCTATTTTCCCTGCCACTCCCCTCACCTCCAAAAGAAAACTGAAAGATTCACTGCTGTCAGGCAGCTCCGACTCAGCGACCCTATACTATGTTTCTGCAGCTGTAAATCATTGACAGGAGAATGCCCGTTTGAGCCACTAACAGATTTGAATCACAGCCAAGAGGGGTTCCTCTCCCAAGGAAAAATTTCAGTAATTATTACCAGTGGAAATGGCTCATTTAGGGAGTTATTTCAACATTCATCTACATTGGTGGGATGCTCTGGCCATTCAAGTCCACCAATGGCTATGAGGAAGATGGGCAGTCTCTTTCCATGTGTTTTAATAGGAGTTTGAGGGGTTTTGTTATTTTAATAATTTTTAAAAATAATTTTAATGAACATATACAGAGATTTTGGATTACCACTCATTCATTGCTGCACTTCTCTCCCTCCTTTTTAAATATAAATGATCTTGTTTTATTTCAATATGGAGCAAAATTTATAAAAGCAACTAGCATTCAGCTTAAGTGACAGCTATCCCGTGCACCTATCCCACACACCTGATCGATAGTAACTGTGAAAACCTATTCCTAAAAAAATTCACAGGCTCTCTGCAACCAGGTATTTTGCTAAATGAATGAATGAGTAATGTAACTACATGTTGCTTCCTCCAGCAGAAAGGTCTATGCAGTCTAGCAACTGTAGTCTCAGGAAAGGCAAGGCTGGATGCCTGGAGCTTGCGCACAGGCTGGGTGAGTAACCACAGGCAAGCCTGCCCTTCCTACCTCTTGGCATCAGTCTCTAGTCGGTGAAATGGGAATACCTCTGAAGCCAGTACTGACATTTGAGGATTCATACAATTAATTTCACAAGAAAATGAGACCTCAGCTGGCTGATAGGTAAGTTTGACAACCTTGGACATGGCTCCTACTAATTTTTTTCTTCTGAGTTGCATATGTAGGATGAAATGAGAAGGTGGAGATACATGAGCAGCTTTTTGAAACACATCCCAAGTGGAGAGATCATTCAGACCTGGCAGTAACTGGAAACTGCTGTCCCTGTGCAGGAGGTGCTTAATAAAAGATGAAAGACTCTGAAATGGAAAATCTTTTCCAGGTAAAATGTCAACAATGGGTCAAAATGTATTTGGGGTTGGTTGGGGGTTTTTTTTTGCTAGAACTGGCACAGGCTTCTAGGCCTGCATCTTGGGAGTTGTGCTGGCTGGCTGAAGATGCTGCTTCCCTGGACTTTATGGTCTATCAATGAAAATGTCTTCACAGTGGTTGGGGATAGCTGGACTGCTTGGGAGAAAAGAACAATGGGCTTTTCCATGGGTCAGAACCACACCCTGGGTGGGAAGGTTCAGGTGAATGGTTCCATGTGGAATTTAAGGTTCACAGCAGCTGTCTCTCTTCTGAACCCTTTATCCATCTTACCCTTTGTGAAGTTTTTTTTGTTGTTGTTGTTGGAGGGTATTTTTCTTGTTATTTTAATGAAAGTGTACAAAAAAGTTGTATTTTCATTCATTGTTGCACAATTTCCTCCTCTCCTCAGTCACCTTTGCTATGCACCTCTTACTCTGGACTCTTGCCATACACATAATGCCTAATAATATATTCCTTTTAAACAGTTCTTTCTTTAATCTGCTCCAATGCAGTATTCATTATCTAGTCACTTTTCCAACTTCCCCGCCAATCTCCTATGTCAGTCCTGTTTTGTAACAGTGGTGTTATGTAGTATTTGTCCTTTTGTGACTGAGATATTTCACTTAACATAATGTCCATCAGGGTCACTCTGTTGTTTAATGTTCTGAGTTCCTTGTTTTCAGTGCTGCATAGTATTCCATTGTGTGACTGTACCATAGTTTTACTATCCATTCATTTGTTAATGGGCACTTGGGTTGCTTCCATCTCTTTGCTATTGTGAATAATGCAAAAAACATGGGTGTGCATATATCTCCTTCGTTGGCTGCTCTCATTTCTTTAGGTTATATTCCTAGTAGTGCAATTTCTGGGTCATATGGTACTTTGACTTCTTGAGAAAGTACCATAGTGCCTTCCATAGTGGTTGCACCATTTTACACACCCGCCAGCAGTGAATAAGGGTTCTAATTTCTCCATAATCTTGCCAACATTTATTGTTTGCTGCTCTGTTCAACTTTGCTGTTACTGGGGTGAGGTGATACCTCATAGTTGTTTTGATTTGCATCTCTCAGAGAGGGATTTTTAACATTTCTTCATGTATTTGACTGCCATCTGAATGCCTTTGTTTAAGTGTCTATTTATATCCTGTGCCCATTTTGAGATTGGGTCATTTACCTTTTTCTTGTTGAGCTGGTGGAGTATTTTATTAATTTTAGGTATGAGTCATTTCCAAATATTTTTACCCAGTCTGTGGGTTTTCTTTTTACCCTTTTGGAGCTTTTTGAGGTGCATAGAGATTTGATTCTTAGAAAGTCCCATTCATCTATTTTATTCTCTCCCAGTTGTGGTTTTTCAAGATGCTTGGAAGACTGTTCATATTGTAGATTAGGACTTCTAGAGTTCTTCTAAGCTTTCCCCTGAAGCTTATAGTTTATTTTACCCTTAGGTCCTTGATCCACTTTGAGTTGGTTTTTGTGTGTGGTATGAGGTGTGGGTCTTGAGTCTTCTACAGAGTTTTCCAATTTTGCCAACATTTTTACAGAGGCTTTCATTTCTCCACTTAACTAATTTTGTCTCTTCGTAAAAAATCAGTTGCCCATAGGTAGATGGGCTGAGTTCTGGGTTCTCAATTCTATTCCATTGATCTGTCTGTCACTGTACCAATTCCATGCTGTCTTTACTATCACAGCTGTGTAGTAGGATTTGAGATCAGGGAATGAGATGCCTTCTACCTTGTTTTTCTTTTTCAGGACTCTTTTACTTATTCAGGGTCTTTCTGCATTCCAGATGAAATTAGAAATGCCTTTTCCATCTCATTGAAGAATGGGATTGGCATTTGTATTGGGATTGCATTGAACTTGTAGATTGCCTTTGCTAGAATTATCATTTTCACAGTATTGAGTCTTCCTATCTATGAGCATTGTATATTCTTCCATTTCTCCAGGTCTCCCTTTCCCCCCACTTCCCCTTGTAGTAATGTTTTTCAGCTTTATCAGTCTTTTGTATCTGTAGTCACATTTGTTCCCAAGTACTTAATCTTGTGATTAGCTATTGTGACAGGTTTGATTTCTTAGCTCTATTTCTGTATTCTTTATCATTGTAGAGAAATCAAATTGATTTTTGTATGTAGATCTTGTATCCTGCCACTTTGCTGAATTGGTTGACTATGTCAAGTTGTTTCCTTGCTCAGACTTTGTTATGTGCCATCAATTTGCCTGTGACTCAGTGACCCTATGTACAACAGCTCTGAGGCCTCCCCTTCCTGAGCCAGTCTCACTGACACACCTACCCCCATTGTCCAAGTTACTTTGTCCATCTCAGGTGGGGTCTTCCTGCTGTCCCTCCACCCTTCCAAACATGATATCCTTCTCCAAGGACCAGTCCCTCCTGGCCAAGTGCTGAAAGTATATGAGACAGAGCTTCAAAATCCTAGCCTCCAAGGAGAACCCTGGTTTCACCCTCTCCAAGACAGACCTATTTTCTTGGTGGTCTATTCAAGACTCTTATATAACACCACATCTCAACGGCATTAGTAATTCTTCTGTCATCCTTAGTCATTGTCCAGCTCTCTTATGCATAGCAAGTAACTGCAAAGATCATGGCCTGCATCAGGCTCACCTTAGTCTCTAGACTGATATCATTGCCCGTCAGTACTCTAGAGAGGTCCCTGACCAGATTTTCCCAGTGCAGTTCATCTTTTGATTTCCTGACTGCTGGTGCTAACAGTGTTGAGAAGCCAAGCAAGCTGTAATTGTTAACAACTTCAGTCTCTCTTCCATCTATCATGGAGCTGCAGCTGGCCCAGGGGTGTCTTTGTCTTCTTGATCTTGAGCTTCAATCCTTATTAAAGACCATAGTCTTGGACCTTTTGCAGCAAGTGCTTCAGGTCCTTCTCAGCTGTAGCAAGTAAGGCTGTATCATCTGCGTAACGTAGGTTATTTATGAGTCTTCCCCTAATCCTGATGCCACATTCCTCCTCATAAAGCCCAGCCTCCCAAATGATGTTCTGCATATAGACTGAAAAGTTATGGAGACAGGACACATCACAACACATTCCTTTCCTGATATTAAACCAGTCTTTCCTTGCTCTGAGGACTGTTTCCTGGTCCAAGTATAGGTCTTTAGGGTTTTCTAAGTATATCATCTGCATAGAATTTACCTCCTGCTTGCCAGTTTGGATGCTTCTTACTACCTTCTCTTGCCTTATTGCTATCACTAAGACTTCATTATACAGTATTGAATGGGAGAGGTGATAATAGGCATCCTTGCCTAGTTCTTGTTCTCAAAGGGAATGCCTTCAATCTCTATTGAGAATGATGTTGGTTCTGTTTTACTTTTAACTATGTTGAGGAAATTCCCATGTTCCCATTTTGTTGAGTGTATTAATCAGGGTGTTGGATTTCATCAGAAGCCTTTTCTGAATCAACTGATAGGATCATACAGTTCTTGTTGTTTTATTAATGTGATGAATTACACTGATTGTTTATATGTTGATCCCTGCATACCTGTTAGGAATCTCACGTGGCCTTGGTGAATTATGTATGTACTGCTGGGTTCAATTGGCATCTATGGTCGTGAGAGATAGTGGCCTATAGTTTTCTATTTGGGTGATGTCTTTTACCTGACTTTGGTATCAGGATATGGTTGCTTTATAGAGTGAACCTGGAGGAATTCCATCTTTTTTTCTATTTTCTGAAATATTTTATGTAGAATTGGTGACAGTTCTCTGAATGTTTGATTAAATTTACTAGTAATACTATCTGGTCCAGGGCTGCTTTTTTTTAAGTCTTTTACTACCTGTTCCATTTCTTCTTTTGTAATGGGTCTATTCAGGTGTTGTACTTTGGTCTGTGTCAGTTTAGGTAGGCTGTGAGTTTCTAGGTATTTTTCTATTTCCTCTTAAGTTTTTGTATTTGAGTTTTTAGTAATATTCCATTGTTAACCTTGCCTCTTTCATCTCTTACTTGGATTGTCTTTTCCTGTGTTAGTTTTGCTAGTGGCTTGTTGATTTTATTGACCTTTTTGAAGAACCAATTTCTGGCCTTGTTGATGGTTTTTTCTGTTTTCTATTTTTATTACCCTTGTGCATTTCTTTTTTTTTAAAAAAATTTTTTTTTAAATTATTTTTTATTATTTTGTGTGCGTGTACCGTCAAATCAGATCTGACTGGTACAGGAGGATATTGCGCCTCCTTCTCCGGCAGAGCATCTGGTGGATTCGAACCGTGTTTCTCTGGGATTGCAGTGCAGCTTCTTGCCACTAGGCCACCAGAGCTCCCCTACCCTTGTGAATTTCTTGATTAAACTAGTCCTATTCTGATCTACACACTAAGCTGAAACAGCTCACCACACCTCCTCAAGCCTGTTGATTGCCGTCAAGTCAAGTGTGACTCTATGAACAAGACCTAATGCCTTTCCATAACTATTGTCATTTCTCCAAGTCCAAGAGTTGTGGTTTAGGCAGTGGATCATGTGGTTTAGGAAGTGGATGTCACTCCTGCTTCCAAACCTGTTTTAAAACTGGGAGCTCCACCAAACACTGTCCACATTGGGAAAACATTATGGTATTTGATACCCCAGTGCCACAAGGTTCAGCATTATAGCAAACCCAGGTTACTTCATACAGCACATTGACAAGGAGTGATGTACAAAGTGGAAGTGTTCCTCCGGATTTAACAGCACTGGTCTCATTTAGAAGTAAATGTCATCAAGTCAAATATGACAGAGTGAGCTTTGCACAAAAGACCTGAACTCTCTTATACAGATAAAATCTAAGCCCCTAAGCTCAGACAGGGAAGCCCTCTGGTAAAAGGCAGGCCAAAAGCAGTCTTTTAACAACTTAGCCAGATGCCACTCAGCCAGACCCAAGCGCCAGGAATGGGTGGAAGAATTTCTCTAGGAAGCTTGAGCTAAAATCAGGGAGAGAAAAGAAAGAGTAAAGGCATGTTCAGGCATAGTTATCTACTCTAGCTCATAAATCAGGTCACATTATGCAGTTAAGGAGGGTTACGGTGATCTCTTCAACTCACTAGTCTTAAAAGGAGTCTTTGACCCAGGTATATGGGAACAAGTTCTGAGAATAAAACTGGACATTTGATGAGGCTAGCTACTACTAAGCCTACACCACTGCCAGGCATACATCATTTCATCACCACCACAGCCCTGTGACTCTATTACATCTGCTTCGCTAGTGAGAAGCCAGAATAGAGGACACTTAACTGGATCACTTAAGAAGAAACAGCCCACGGGTAGGTTCCCAAGTTTGTCTCAGCCTTCCTCCTTTTGAGAGCCCTCACATTACAAATATCTGGTAGATAGTTTGTTTCAAGACATCTTAATTTGGGTTCTTAAGCAGCAACAGCAGTCAGAATAGGTTACAGCCTAGGCCGGAAGCTGAGGCAGACTGAAAGGTGCTGATCTAAATCGTCCTTAAAAGGTAGAAAGTTCTAGAAACAGCAAAAGATCAGAAACATAAAACAAACCACACTTTCCTTACCATATACTGATAAAGGGAAAGGAATACCTTTTATACTTGAAAAAAACAAAAAACCACCTTACAAAGGCTCCACAGCAAGGGCTAGAAAACTTAATCCATGAAAGGTCACATTTTACAAGCTACAACGGTTAAAAAAATTTCAGCTTCTAGATGATCTCATCTCCAAGCTAAGACAAGCCTATCTAAGTATATAGTGGTGGCAGAATCTACTAACATCATTTGAGACAGATTATGACTTTATCTCTCTGGTCTGGTTTCCTCATTTATAGAATGACTGTAATAATGTAATTTCAGAGCTAGGCTGTGAAATCTAGTTGTGTAGAGGGTTTAGAAAAGGCCTGGCATAATAAAATTATAAATACTACTATTACTAGACAGAGGACCAAAGACCAAGTATTTCCGGAGTCTGATAAGCCCCAGAGCCCATGCCACTCACAACTGGTCAGCTGCAAGAGGCAGGCAGACACTTGACTGCAGATTCTTGGACAAGGGTAAACTCCATTTTTTCACCAATACCCCCACCCAAACAAGCCAAATCATTTGACCTCAAGTTAGAGTGGAACTTCAAGAATTTGTTATCAATCACTGCACAAAAGTACAACATACAACTAAGCAGCCGATAAGTTTATTCTGTCTTCTAGACACTACCAGGTAGACTTGGACTCCTCTTTCCCAGAAACAAGTCTTTCAAAGACAGGAAACCATCATCCAGGTGAGTTGTTCACTTGTCATTTTCATAGGCAGCTGGATTCTTCCTTTTAGATTTCTCAGACTCCTCGTTGCCCCATGTGTAGACAAGGTAAAACACTACAAATGCTTTAAAATAAAAAGTGAGAGCAAGCAGTAAGCACAAGGATGTTCTCCGATTTAGAACACATCCTACCCTCTCCAAGTTTAAAAAAAAAATTAAACAGGATAACATTACATATTCATTTTATAGGCGACCTAAGGAAGGGAAGTCTTTCTAGGGAAGTTCAAGACCTCAGCCAAAAAGTGACTCCTCCCTACTACACACCAGCATCTTAAAAATTAATACCCATCAAGCTCATTGTTTTAATCATTTAGAAATATAAACTCAGTTGTTTCCTGTGCAGTCATAACCATCATCACCACTATCTTTAGCACATTTCATCACTAACTGGAAAGAAACGACCTCAGAGTTGGAATCACACGTGTGACCTTGGGTCGGTCATTTAAGTTCTCTGTGACTCATCTCCTCACTTGGAAGGGAAGTGGGAACAGCACGAGGAAGATACGAACTGCTCGAAAGGTCTTCACGATCATTCAGTGCTAAGACCAACAGTCCGGCAAGTTACACGGGCCTGCTGGCGGCGACACCCGCGGAGACCCGAACCCACCCCTCCCAGGCCACGGGGTGAGCACTCACGGGGCAAGACCCGCATCATGGACGCCCGGGTGCGGCGCAGCACGTTGGGGATCCCCTTGCTGAAATAGTGAGGGAAGGCGCGCTGTTCGAAGGGCGACAGGCTGTAGGTGATCACATGCCGCATCCGTACCAGGTTCCCGAACTCGCGGCCCATCTTCGCGGCGGCGCCTGCAAGACAAGTGTCCGGCTCAGTCCGGGGAAGCCTCAGTCATCACGGGGTCCCAGCCCGAGATGCTCACCTGGTGCCCCCTACCCGCAGCTGAAAGCCCCCCAGGAGCTGACTGCGACGGCCTCCCCCACTGGCCTACCAAGAGCGAACAGTGTGGCGTGGCTGACAGAAACCCACTGCCCACACCAGGGTCACTTTACCCTCCAAAATCCAGGATCCACAGGCGTCCGCCGTCACTTCCGGTAGGGCAGGCAGCTACTATTGACGGAAGTGAAGTCATTTCCGGGGAATACCATTTTCTCTGTCGCGGGGGGAAAGCATCGATCCCCGTTCTTGAGATAAGTACCCTGGCTAAGTGCCTCCCTTAGTGGAGGGTCGTGGGCTGAAACGTGGAGTTCTTTTTCTTTTTTTTTTTTTTTTTTTAGTTCTTTAATGGTGGATGTGATGGGCTTCGCGGAGCTGCAGGGCCAGGTGTTGCCTCGGAGACGGTCACACCTCCCACAGGCCCCTCCTTTCTGTGGAGCGCCTGCTGGATAACAGCCGGGTGCCGAGAAGGACCAATTAATGAAGGGCGCACCGCGAAAGTCACTAGGATTGGAGCCGTTTTTGAAACCGTTTCCAAGTAATTCTTTTCATCAGCGACTTTACTACTAAAATCAGAGACCTAGATTTAGGGCCTCCTTTAGTAATCTCTCTCTTAGAATCACCTTCAACGTGTGTAGTTGTTATGTGTTGTCTAGTCGCCTGCACTCATAGCGACCCTATGTACAACAGCCCTAAACTCCGCTCTGTCCTGTGCCAATCACACCGTCTCCGACACACCTACTCCCATTACCGCAGTCACTGAATCAATCCACCTCATAGAGGGCCTTCCCCTCCTGCACTGTCCCTCCACCCTCCCAAGCATGATGTCCTTCTCCAAGGACCGGTGTCTCCTTACAACATGTCTAAAGTATGTCAGACGAAGCCCCAGAATCCTTGCCTCCGAGGAGCAGTCCGATTTAACCCTCTCCAAGATGAATCTGTTTGTTTTCTTGGCAGTCCAGGGTACATTCAATACTCTTCTCCAGCACCACAGCTCAAAGGCATCAATTCTTCTATCCTCTCTAGTCACTGTCCAACTCTCTGATGCATAGCAAGTGATTGCAAAGACCATGGTCTGTATCAGACGCACCTTAGTCTCCAGAGAGACACCATTGCTCTTCAGTACTTTGGAGAGGTCCCTAACAGCAGACCTTTCCATCACAGTACGTCTTTTAATTTCCTGGCTGCTGGTGCCAAGACTGTTGACTGTGGAGCCAAGCAAACTAAAGTTGTTAACAATCACTATCTCGTCACGATCCATCTTGGTGCTGCCATTTGGCCTAGTGGTGAGGATCTTTTTCTTCTTGATATTGAATCTCAATTCCTATGGAGGGCTGCAGTTCCTTGATCTTCTGCAGCAAGTGCCTCAAGTCCTCCTCAGTTTCAACAGGCAGGGTTGTGTCATCTGCATAACCCAGATTGTTGATGAATCTTCCTCCAATCCTGATGCCTCCTGGATAATCTGTTCTGCATATAGGTTGAAAAGGTGTGGAGATAGGAGACATCCCTGGCATACGCCCTTCCCAATTTTGAACCATGCAGTGTTTTCCTTGCTCTGTTCTGATGACTGCCTCCTGGTCCAAGTACAGGATTTGCATTAGCATGATCAAGCGTTCTGGGATTCCCATTCATCTCAGAGTTGGCCATAATTTGTTATGATCCACACAGTCAAACGCCTTTGTGTAATCAATGAAACATAGATAAGACACTCCTCTGGTACTCCCTGCTTTCAGCCAAAATCCATCTAACATTAGCTACAACATCCCTAGTACCATGACACCTTCGAAACCCAGCCTGGACTTCTGGTAGTTCTCTGCTGATGTGCTGTTCCAGTCATTTTTGGATAATCTTCAGCAGAATCTTGCTTGCATGTGATATCAATGATATTGTTAAATAATTTCCACATTCTGCTGGGTCACCTTTCTTTGGAATGGGAACAAATATAGGTCTCTTCCAGTCAGTTGGCCCAGTGGTTGTCCTCCAGATCTAGGGCAGCATCTGTTAGCTGAAATATGTCAATTGGTATACCACCAATTCCTGGAACCTTATTTTTTGCCAATTCCTTCAAAGAAGCTTCTTCCTTCGTCACCATAGGCTCTAGCTCATATGTTGTTTCATGAAATTCTTCTGTGTCCACCAATTCCTTTCGGTATAGTGACTGTATATTTATGCAAGTTAAAATAAAAATCTTTACTTCAACTTTGTTACAGGAGGCTTCAGATAATTGTTACTCAGACCCATTACTGTCGATTCGTAATCATTTCATTTCTGGCCTTTCAGAGAGTTGGCGGCTGCTGGTAAGTGCCTTTCGATCACGACTCACAGCAGCCGTGTGAACAACTGATCTGAACCCTTTCCTATTCCGTGCCATGTGCACAGTCTCTGACATTTGAGTCCACTGTTAGAGTCACTGTGTCACTCTGTCTTAATGAGAATCTTCCTGTCCTTCACTGATCCTCCTTCACATTTCCCAACAGTATGTCTTTTTCCAAGGACTAGTCCGTATTAACAGCATATCCAAAATACGTAAGCGGAAGTTTCACCACCATTGCCTCTAAGCAGCACCTTGGTTGCACTTCCTCCAACGCATTTGTTTGTTCTTTTAGCAATCTGTGGGCTATTTGGTACTCTTTGTCAACACCACAATTGAAAGGCATCAATTCTACTACCATCCTTAGTCAGTATCTAACTTTCAGGTGCATAGATTCTCACCACTGGGCCAATTGGCAGCATTATGATAGATGGTAAAGAGTTTGATTTTGTTAACAGCTTCAGTTTGCTTGGCTCCACAATCAACACTCTTCGTACCAGCAGCCAGGAAATCAGGACACAAATTGCATTGGGGAAGTCAGCTGTCAGGGACCTCACCAGAGTACTGAAGAGAAAAGATGTCAGTCTGGATACTAAGGTGCACCTGGTCCAGGCAATAGTCTTTGTATTTGCTTGATATGTGTCAGAAAGCTGGACAATGACTACGGATGATAGAAAGATAATTGATTACTTTGAGCTCATGCTGGAGAAGAGTGTTGAATGGACTCCATGGACTGCCAGGAGAATAAACAGGTTCATCCTAGAGAGGGTGAAGCAAGGCTGCTCCTTGGAGGCAAGGATCCTGAGGCTTCATCTGACATACTCTGGTCATGTTACAAGATGGGATCAGTCCTTGGAGAGGGACATCATGCTTGGAAGGATGGAGGGACAGAGAAAGAGGAAGACCATAGATGAGATGGATTGACTCAGAGACTGAGGTAATGAGGGTACTTGTGTTAGAGACAGTAAAGTTGGCACAGGATAGAGCAGGTTTCAGGGCTATTGTACATAGGGTCGCTATGAGTCGCAAGTGACTTGACAGCACATAACAACAACAACAGTAACTGAAAACATGGCTTGGATCAGGCACACCTCAGACTTTAAATTGGCATCCTTGCTCTTTAGCACTTGGGAGAGGTCCTTAACAGTAGATATTTTTCCTCAACAAAACATATCTTTTTATTTTTACATTTTTTTGACTGCTGGTACCAAGGGTGTTGAATGTAGATCTGAGTAAGATTAAATTGTTGATAACCTCTATCTTTTCTCCATTTTTCATGATATTGTCTATTTTCCCAGTGGTGAGAATATTTCTTTTCTGCAGAAAGTGTTTCAAATCTTCTTCACTTTCACAAGCAAAGTTGTGTCTTCTGTATAACACAAATTTTTGATTAGTGTTCCTCCAATCCTGATGTCACATTCTTTTTCATGTAGTCCAGATTCTCAAATTATTTTCTCACCATACAGATTCAGGAGGTATGGAGAAAGGATAAAGTCCTGATGCACATCTTTCTCCATTTTAAATCATGCACTATTCCTTTGCTCTGTTCGCACAACAGCCTCTTGTTCTAGGTATAGGTTTCACATGAGCACAATTAAGTGTTCTGGGATTCCCATTCTTCCAATATCAGCCATAATTTGTTGCGGACCACACAGTTAAATGCTTCTTCATAGTCATTCAGCTTTATGGAATGTTTTACAACACTCCTTACCAGCCACAAACCATCCTTCAGCTTTATCAGTCTTTGTGCTGTACAAATTGGTTCTGTATCTTGTACTGTAGATGTGAGCTCTAACTTTCTTCTAGCAGATAGTCTCCTTTGGGGTAACACCAGATTCCCCTCACTTTGGTTTTTCATGGTGCATTTTTACCTCATTTTTCTAAAACTTCATCTCTAATGAGGCCTCATACTAATGTAAAAACTGAAGTACTTAGGACAGTCAGTATAGAAAGAAAATACTTACAGAAAGAAATTTTACTTTTACAACATTTGCAAATGTTTCTAAACATTTCTACCAAAATATGTATGGGTAGATATGTAGGTCAAAGTAAGAAAATCAAGATAATTATATTTTAATATGAGCCAAAGGTGATGGCTTCTCTGTTAAGCATATTGCAAGTACAGTCACTCACTAGATTATGGACGGGATCCATTCTTAAGTGTGCTTTTGATTCCAATTTGTAAGTAAATTGAAGTAGGTATAACTAGTTCTTATTTAACCCTACTGTAGGGCAAAAAGTTCTATTGGCTTAGTCATTTTAGGTGTTGTACTACTAATGGAAAGGTTGGTGGTCTGAACCTACTAGCTCCTCAGAGACTAAGACAAAGCTGTCTCTCTGCTTCTGAAAACCTGATAGAGAGCTTTGGTGGCTTTTTGTTGTTAGGTGCCATCGAGTCAAGTATGACTCATAGTGACCCTATGAACAAGTGATCTGAACCCTGTTCTATCATGGGCCATCCTCAGCTTCTCTGACACACTTGAGCCCATTCATTGCTGCAGTCACTGTGTCAATTCACCTCAACAGGGTCTTCTTCTCCTTCACTGACTCCATCTTTCCAAGCATGATGTTGCTCTCCAAGGAATAGCCTCTCCTAGCAACATTGCTGACACAAAAATACACGTTTTAAAGTCACTAGCTGCTCTTTGGAATAAAGATGGCAATCTCCTCCCATGCAGTTTACTGCCTCTGAAAACCAGCTCACGGGTTCTCAACAACAACAAAACCTGATAGGGCAGTTAGCGGTTCCACCTGTCCTCTGGGGTTGCTGTGGGAATTGACATTGAAGTAGTTTGGTTCTTTTTTTTTTTTAAAAAAAAAATTGTTTTTACTAAGGAAAAGCCTGATGCCTTTTGAATTGTTTAGATGAAAAATTTGTGATTATTGTCTGGGTCCTTCATTTCAAAGTGAGGGCAAATTTACCTAACCCTTAAGAAGATGGAATATGAGGTGTTCACAAGTTGGGCATTCATAACCTGAGGACTCGCAGTACAGCTGGGATATCAATACATGTTCTGTATAAAACCACCTGGACAACTTCACCTTTTTTTTCTCTCTCTCTCTCTCTGAACTTCCCATGGCAGTTGTCACTTGCTCTTATCCTCTCAGGTGACAAGCAGTAAATAATTACTTTCTGTGGACCAATAAAAGCACCTAGAAATGGGAAAATTGTTAGAATAGAGGAAAAGAAAACCAACACCGTAAATTGCTTATTAACAGATTAGCATCCTCATGAATAATTAGCTTTTCCACATGCTCTGGAAATTTCCACAAACACCTAAGGAATATTTAAGTAACCCTAATTTTGCTCAAGAAAAGGGAATTTTAAGATTATTCTTCAAGTTTGTTTCACTTTTCAGCTACATAGCTGGTCGGTTAGTATAACTATAACTTAACATGGTTTTCATAACTGCCAGGAAAAATAGAGAGAAAGCCAAATGTGTATCTGTTGAGGACAAATTGTCCATATAGAGTGTTATCAGCTGTTTGGGATAGAGCTGATAAAATTATCTTCAGCTCAGCATACGTGAGGTCTGATTACGAAAGCAGCCCTCGACTCACACACCTAAATTTCATTTAAGGGTTCTTCCTGATTTTTAGGAAGACCGTTATGGGGAGATGTGTTCCTTGCTAGTTCTTTCAAGTCATGGCCCTCTCCAGCAATTTCTTCTTTTGTCTTGGCTTCCTCGCCTGGCTGTCTTTTCCTGTTGGCACTGGTTCTCAGGCTTCCAAGGATAAAGCTCAGATTGCAGCCCGTGCTGAGTTGGAACCTGAGGCTGAGCCTTGGTCTGTGCTGCAACCTCTAGATGGAAGCGACAGATCTGGCCTCCTCCGCCCACTCTTCAAGGTTCTGTCTGATGAACGAGGTGGGGCCCCCAGGCTGCAGCCAAACTCCAGAGCTTTACGCTACATGAAGAGGCTGTATAAGGCATATGCTACCAAGGAGGGGATCCCCAAGTCCAACAGAAGTCACCTCTACAACACTGTTCGGCTCTTCACACCCTGTGCTCAACACAAGCAAACTCCTGGGAACCAGGAGACAGGTGTGTAGGAGCGGATTGGTTAACTGGGTAGAGGGAACAGGATAGACGTTTGGGCATTTCAACTACAGAAGAGCTTTGTCCTTGAAACACGTTCTAATTTACATGTTACCAAGTATCCAAATTCAAACAAGTCTGTGCTTCACCTAATAGTTTCTTCCTGATGTCCTCACAGGTTAAGGTAAGCCAACATAGTGGATTTTTAGAATTAGTAGAGACGTAATGGCTCTAAAGAGTGAGAGAAGTGTTGTTTGAGAGGTATAGCATGTTTTCCAAAGTCAAAACCAAGAGTATTTTGACTAGTACTTTCTTGTTCTTTCCATTCTACCAAGCTGCTGACCTGAAAACTTGACTACATTTTCTTTGATTTGCAATTTTCTGTGAAATGATAATTTACATTTTTCAGAACCCCACCCCCACCCCCACCCTCACCTGGCAAAAAATATTTGGGATAGTAGGTCTTTTTAAGAAAAAAGTGGTCAGCAATTTAACTCAGCGGCTTGGGAAATGTGAGAGTGTGTGTGATGGAGAGATGCAGCGCTTTTCAAAAATTGCCCACTGGTTCGTGACTTAGAGGGCCTGTTCCAACCCAGCAGGCCAGCACTGGCCTCTCACTGTGGGTTTGCGTGAAGTCCTGTTGTATCACAGTGATTTCTGAGCCTCTCCCACTTTGGATTCAATGACAAATGTTTAATAAAGTGTTCTTTTACTTTGTCCACCAGGGCTTAGAAATGTCTTCTTAGCAAGCCCCCAATACTTTTCCCTCTGGAGACGATCCAAGAGGAAAGTGCTACTTTACTTAGTAGCTTCCTTTTTGTTGGGAGCCTATTAAGCCTCTGAAAGCCCACCTTTTACATTCACTACCAAAATGACTTTGCCTTTCTGGTGATAATTATGGTTATTGGAAGTTTATAGTGTTTATTATCTTCACCTTTTGTATAACTTCCCCTTTTTGAGGCTTGAGGAAAGTGGTGTGGGAACTGGAGAGACAGAGAAGGGAGCATATTAAGTTTTGATTCCTTGATTTGATTTTCTCTTCAGTCTTGTCCAAACACTACTGGTGGGTTTTTTCCCCTGTAGGAATCCTTCCATCGGTGGACCTGCTGTTTAACCTGGATAGTGTTACTGTTCTTGAACACTTACTCAAGTCAGTCTTGCTGTACCCTTTCAACAACTCAGTCTCTTTCCCCTCTGCTGTCAAGTGTGGGTTCAACCTGGTGATCACAGAACCATCATCTTCCAGCAAGACGGCTCCGGGAGCTCCTTCCTCGTTTACCTTTAACTCACAGTTTGACTTTAGAAAGAAACAGAAGTGGATTGAGATTGATGTGACTCCCCTCCTTCAGCCCCTCGTGGCCTCCAACAAACGAAGTGTCCATCTGTCTATTGACTTTAGATGTGAGAATGACCAGGGGCAGCAGCGTTCCAGGCCGAGGAGTCCGTGGAACACGTCTCTCCCCGTGCCCCCCTCCCTGCTTCTGTACCTCAACGACACGAGCACCCAGGCCTATCACAGGTGGGACTCTCTGCGCGCACTCAGGGGCCCCGAGCGGAGCAGAGGCCTGGCCGAGTGTGGACGAGCCGCCCGGGCCCGGAGAGGCAGGGAGCCGGCTGCTCCGAGGGTGAAGGAACCCGCGGCGCCGGCCTCCTTCAATCTGAGCGAGTACTTCAAGCAGTTTCTCTTTCCCCAGAATGAGTGTGAGCTCCATGATTTTAGACTTAGCTTCAGTCAGCTCAAGTGGGACCACTGGATCGTGGCCCCCCACCGCTACAACCCTCGTTACTGCAAAGGGGAATGTCCAAGGGCGGTGGGCCACAGGTACGGCTCCCCGGTTCACACCACCGTGCAGAACATCATCTACGAGAAGCTGGACCCCTCGGTGCCCAGGCCGTCGTGCGTCCCTGCGAAATACAGCCCCTTGAGTGTTCTGACCATTGAGTCTGATGGCTCCATTGCTTATAAAGAATATGAAGACATGATAGCCACTCAGTGTACCTGTCGTTAGCCCGAGGCCTCTGAACTGCCACTGTGAACCTCCTTGGGCTAAGTGAAGGCTCTGTCGTGTCAGATCTAGAAATCTAGTGCAGTGCAGTACTTCGGAAGGCAGAGCCCCTGGAGATGAGCACACTCCTGGGTCCCTTTTGTAAAAGACAGCTTCTGTTGTTTTTACTAAGCTTCTTTTTATTTCCAAAGTTAAATAAGGGGTAATTCTTGAAAGAGCTTTGAAAGTATCCCCCTTCGTCTTGGGTAAACTTTTCTTTTCATTGGATCTTATTTTTGATGTAAGACTTAAAAAAAAAAAATTAGTTTAACTCCTGGGTAGAATTTCAGCTGTAAGTGGACAAGTCCCTGTGCTGTGTTCTTATAAATTAAAGAATAAATTCCTGTCAGCTGCATAAGTCTTTTGTGTGAATGAATCTTTTATGAATGATCGTTTTAATGACCTTTTAAAAGGATTATCTACAAAGGGGAAAGAGTGCAAAGGCTAGACTTTGTAAACCTTTGATCCCTTTAGAAGTGTAAGAGATTCTACCTTCTCTACATAATTCCTTGTTAGGGCTAAAGATTAAGCAACATATTCCATTTCTATTGCCTTAACGTGATTGACACTCACTATGTGAATTCAGCACATTAGCTTGTTTATACGAATCAATTTATTCACATTTTGATTTGGCCCATTTAATTAGATTTAAAAAATCTTCAGTATTTAATATAGCCTTTCCTTTGTATGTTAAAACCTCTTATAGAAGTCAAAGAAAAATATTTTCTGCCAGTTTTATCCCCCTCCCCCAATTTTTTCAGTTGCATTTTTGAGACCACATAAACTAAGGTAACAGTGGTTGCTTGGTGTGGAGTGAGAGGAGTCCTCTGTCTCTGCCTCCTTGCAGGTGGTTTTAAAACTTCTCAAACTACCAGTGTATGGAGTATCCTGCTGAACAGCCATTATCTACATATGAGGGCTTTTGTACAGATTTTAAAAATGTTTCCTATCCTGATGAGGGGGCTCTAGTGGCTGAGTTCAAGGCCACCAGCTGCTCTGTGGGAGAGGACCGGCAATCTCCTCCTGTGTGATTTACTGCCTCTGAAAACCCACTGGAGGGCCAACTATGAGCTGGTTGTCTTTCTGGTAGTTTCAATGTGCCAGTGGCTCCTCTGGAGAATGAGAGGCAATCTCCTAATCTCCTGTGTTATTTACAGCAAGGAGTCTGTACTGACTCAGCTGAGTGCTTATCCTGAGTATTGGGAGTATGTTGTTGTTATGTGCCATAGAGTCGCTTGCGACTCATAGCGACCCTACATACAACAGCTCTAAACTCTGCTCTGTCCTGTGCCAATCTCACTGTCTCTGACTCACTCATCCTGATTGCCCCAGTCACAAAATCAATCCATCTCCCAGAGGGCCTTCCCCTCCTGAACCTGCCCTCCACACTCACAAACATGATGTCTTTCTCCAAGGACCGATCTCTCCTTACAACATGACCAAAGTATGTCAGACGAAGTCTCAGAATCCTTGCCTCCAAGGAGCAGCCCGGTTTAACCCTCTCCAGGGTGTATCTGTTTTCTTAGTAGTCCATGACACCGCCAGCACTCTTCTCCAACACTAAAGCTCAAAGGCATCAATTCTCCTTCTGTCCTCCCTGATCATTGTCCAGCTCTCTGACGCATAACAAGTGATTGCAAAGACCATAGCCTGTACCAGATGCACCTTAGTCTCCAGAGACACACCATTGCTCTTGATTAGAGAGGTCCCTAACAGCAGACTTTCCCATCGCAATACGTCTTTTAATTTCCTGGCTGCTGGTGCCAAGAGTGTTGATTGTGGAGCCAAGCAAACTAAAGCTTTGAACAATCTCAATCTCTTCACCATACATCCTGATGCTGCCAATTGGCCCAGTGGTGAGAATCTTTGTCTTCTTGACATTGAGCCTCAATCCATAATGGAGGCTGCAGTCCTTGACCCTCAACAGCAAGCGCTTCAGGTCCTCCTCAGTTTCAGCAAGCAGGGTTGTGTCATCTGCATAACGCAGATTGTTGACAGATCTTCCACCAATCCTGATGCCACATTTCTCCTCATAGAACCCAGCCTCCTGGATGATCTGTTCTGCATACAGGTTGAAAAGGTATGGAGACAGGACACATCCCTGGCATATACCCTTCCCAATTTTGAATCATTCAGTGTTTCCTTGCTCTGTTCTGACAACTGCCTCTTGGTCCAAGTATAAGTTTTGCATTAGCATGATCAAGTGTTCTGGGATTCCCATTTTTCTCAGAGTCAACCACAGTTTGTTAAGGTCCACACAGTCAAACGCCTTTGCATAATCAGTGAAGCACAGATAGACATTCCTCTGGTACTCCCTGCTTTCAGCCAATATCCATCTGACATTAGCTACAATATCCCTAGTACCACAACCCCTTCTAAACCCAGCCTGGACTTCTGGCAGTTCTCCGTTGATGTGCTGTTTCAGTCGTTTTTGGATAATCTTCAGCAGAATCTTGCTTGCATGTGAAATCAACGATATTGTTCTATAGTTTCCACACTCTGTTGGGTCACCTTTCTTTGGAATGGGAACAAATATAGGTCTCTTCCAGGCAGTTGGCCAAGTGGTTGTTCTCCAGATTTCTTGACACAACTTGGTGAGCATGCCCAGGGCAGCATCTGTTAGCTGAAATATGTCAATTGGTATACCATCTATTCCTGGGCCTTATTTTTTGGTATTTCCTTCAAAGCAGCTTGAACTTCTTCCTTCATCACCATAGGCTCTTGCTCATATGTTGTTTCATTAAATTCTTCTGTGTCTGCCAATTCCTTTCTATACAATGACTCAGCATATTCTTTCCATTTTTTTTTTTTTTTGCTACCTCCTGGATCATTTAATATTCTGCCTAAAGCATCCGTGATTATAGCAACTTGAGGTTTGAATTTGTTCTTCAGTTCCTTGAGCTTAAGAAATGCTGA
The DNA here is from genome assembly GCF_000299155.1 of Elephantulus edwardii. Taxonomy (NCBI): domain Eukaryota; kingdom Metazoa; phylum Chordata; class Mammalia; order Macroscelidea; family Macroscelididae; genus Elephantulus; species Elephantulus edwardii. Next base: position 14,747,250 of record NW_006399814.1, read on the forward strand.
GCGAGTTCGACCCTTTTGGTTTTCTGACTCCAACTCCTTACACATTTCATTGTAATATTTTACTTTGTCATCCCGCGCTGCCTTTTGAAATCTTCTGTTCAGCTCTTTAGTATCTTGAATTCTTCCTTGTGCTTTGGCTTCTCTGCGCTCCAGTGCAATGTTCAGAGTTTCTTCTGACATCCATTTTGGTCTTTTCTTCCTCTTCTGTCTTTGTAAAGAATGTTTGCACTCTTCTTGAATGATACCTTTGATATCCTCCCACAGCTCATGTGGTCTTTGCTCATTTGTGTTCAAGGCCTCAAACCTGTTCTTGAGATGGCATGGGGCATTTTGAATCAGATGATCATATGATATACTACTCCGGAGATGAAAAGGTGAGGACAAATGGGGTTGCTTTCATAGTTAGAAAAGCCATTTCTAGATCCATCTTGAAGTACAATATTGGGAGTATAGAGCTCAAAAATGCTCCTATGCTCACAGCAGGTGTGTTTAAACTTTGCAACTACACTAGGCCCTTGGAGCTCTTTATCATAAAAAGTTAGTTAGGACTTCTTAAATATCTTAATCCACAAAGTAAAAATAACTCCTAGATGCAAGACATACCTTTTTCTGCTTGTAAAATTTTTTTCCTGGTGTCATCTCGCACACACACATTGTACACAAAAATGCTGTTAACTATTGATGAGTTTCCCCCCTTAAAACCATTCAGAAATAGAATTGAGACAAAGAGAGAATATTAAGGGTTTCTTTATATTTGGTTTTTTGAGGGTAAGTTTACAAATTACATTGGTTTTCATTCAGTTATTCATACATACTTTGCTAGTACTATAAATTCAACAGTCTGGTGGTTTTTTGTTTTTATAAAAAATCCTTGGCATTTAACTATCTTTTCAATGAAACACTAATTAGGCAGGTTTGGATTATAAACGTATTTACATGCTGAATACAAATTAAATTTAATAAGAAAAAACACCATAGTTATATATCCGTTTCCTAGCTGAGTCATTTTGCATTCCCACCTGCTTCTGCCTCATTTTTCCTTGCTGTTTGTACACTCTTTTCTTCCTTGCTTTCAAATCAACCTTCTGCTCTGGTTTTACCCATTTCGATTTCTACTGGTTTCTCTTCAGCAGGCGTAGAGAAAATTTTTGCACTGGGGTCATGTGGAAGCATGGTCTTTGGCTCTTTCTTTCTTAGTTTCTGTTCATCTTTTCACTGGCTGCTTTGTATTTTGCCCCTGTGTTGCATCTTATTATATGGTGATGCAAGTTTGGTGACTGAGTGTGAGGATTTTTATATAGACTTGGTCCTCCAAAGCTTCCTTGGAAAATCTTTATGAGATTTAAGACAAAATGAGGTCCCATTTCAACAAGAGCAGCATCTTCTATAATCTGAAAGTTCCAAAACCATCTCCTATTATCTAGAATGGTGAAAGTTAACACCTGGTCCACAAATGGCTGACTTTTGGGATGAAACTGTGGTGTACAAAAGATCTGAATTAAACAATTCTTTTAACAAAGCAAGACGTGGCAGTTCATCAAATGCAGGATCAAAAGACAAAAGGGGCCAAGAACCTTTCAGTTTCCGGTCATCTTCAGTTCAGCTAGGGTTCGAATATTTTGAACAAGGAATTTGGCAGATGGCCCATGAGGTGAATGTGAAAGCCACATATAAAGATCCTGTTCCTTCTTGGCCTCAAAATAGATCCGTTTATTGCAGTTTTTCGTTTCACAGACCTCATTAATCACAATTAACTTGTTTTTATGCTCCTTTCTGGTATCTGCTTTAGAATGAGGCAATTAACATTCTTAAGTCTTGCATTAAGTGTCTTGTCCTGAGATTTATTCCTCTGGAAGAAAAGGTGAGAATTTGTTCCTTACTCTTCCACATCCCCTTGCAAACGGGGCCTGGGATACGGTCTCTATCCTCCTCTTGGGCTGTGTCGTTGAGCTTAGCCGGCGATCCCACCTCTCTTGTGTCTCTTTTCGGTCTCTGGGTCTTGGTCGCTAAGTCTCCAGCTGGTTCGTCTTGGTGGCCGCCATCTTGCCTCGCGTTGCTCGCAGCCTCAACAGGCAGTTTTATTAGTAATTAAAGTATTAATTCAGTAATATTAACTAATATTAATTAAATTATTAATGTGGCTAATTACAATGTATTATCAAACCTTAATTATATATAGCCTTTAAGGAAGGTTTTTAAATTTTTTTATTATGATTTTAATGAATGTTTGTAAAGAACGTGGATTTCCATTTATTCATTGTTGCACACTTTCCTTCCTGCCCTCCCTCTACCCCCCAGTTCTTTTTTTTTTTTTTAATTCTTTCATTGTTACACAGCCTCCTGCCCCCCCAGACCACTTTTACTATGCAACTCTTATTCTGGGCTCTTGTCATGTCAATAATACCTAATCATATATTCCTTTTATGCACTTCTCTCCCTCGTCTGTTTCAATGACGTGTAGACCATGCCCTCTTTTCTTAGTTTCCCCAACCCCCATATCAGTCCTGTTCTGTAACAGTGGCACTTTGCAGTATTTGTCCTTTTGTGACTGAGGTATTTCACTCAGTATAATGTCCTCCTGGGTCACTCATGTTGTGTATTTTTACACTTGATCTTAGCCAAAAGGCCGAGAAGCGATGTTGTGTATTTTCAATTCCTTAATTTTCAGTGTTGCATAGTATTCCATTGTGTGAATAGACCATAGCTTCTCTAGCCATTCGTTTGTTGATGGACACTTGGGTTGTTTCCAACTCTTTGCTATTGTGAACAAAGCTGCAGTAAATATGGGTATGCATAAAAAAGTTTTAAGTGACCTAGATTCCAAATAACTTTGCCATTTTACTGTGCAACTTGAAGCGAGAACTCTCTTGTTACTTTATTAAGCTGAAAATATAAATATTAATGGTTTCCAAAGATGTCTCTCTGTTATTGAGTGAAAAATATCTGAAATGAGTAATGCTAGCAATGAACAATTAAAATTTTTTCAGTGTGAACTTCTCTTAATTGCACCTGTTTTCAAATGGACCACATGAATTAGATATTAACTTAAAAGATTTCCATTCATTTTCCAGCAAGACTGGTTTTTACTTTTTGGCTGGAACAGAGAAATTTGTGTAGTTTATTTTGCATGGTTGAATGTGGAATGTGAAATCTGAAGTTTTCAGAAAGAAGAAAACAAAGGGAAGGCTGAAATAGAAGTTAAGTCAGAGGCAGAATTTAGGAGCAGGAGAATAGCTGAGATTTACTTAAACATGCTTGAACAGTGGTGTTTCAATTTGTTTTAGTTGAGGTTATTGTTTGTTGTTTTGTGCCGTTGAGTCACTTGCAAATTATAGAGACCTTATGCACAATAGCCCTGAAACGTGCTCTATCCTGGCCAACTCTATTGTCTCTGACACACCTACCCTCATTACTTCAGTCATTGTATCATCCATCTCATCGATGGTCTCCCTCTTTTTCCATCCATCCATCCATCCATCCATCCATCCATCCTTCCAAGCATGATGTCCTTCACCAAGGACTGGTCCCTCTTTGCAAGATGTCCAAAGTATTTCAGATGAAGCTTCAGAATCCTTGCCTCCAAGGAGCAGACGGGCTTCACTCTCTCTAGAATGAACCTGTTTATTGTCCTAGCAGTCCATGGTATATTCAATACTCTTCTCCAGTACCACAGCTCAAAGACACTATTTCTCTTTCTGTCATCCCTAGTCATTGTCCAGCTCTCTGATGCATTAAAAAAAAAAAAAGCAATTGTGAAGACCATGGCATGGATCACACACATCTTGGTCTCCAGACAGACGTCATGTTTCTTCAGTACTCTGGAGAAGTCCCTAACAGATGACTTTCCCAATGCAAATTCATCTTTTGATTTCCTTGCTGCTGGTACCAAGAGTGTTGAGAAGAAACAATTTAAGTGTACAATTGGTGGCATTCAGTACATTTTACAGTTTAGTGAAACCATTCAATCTATCTAGTTCCAACACAATTTCATCACCCCAGGGGACAGTGAATTACTTGATATGGCTCTTATAACCATTGTCTTTGTAACTCCTACCACAGGAATGGGAAGAATTATGTAAAAGTGAACTGTTTGTAGCCCAGCAAAAGCACTACCTAGCTTCCAATAACATAAAAAAGGCATGTGGTGCACCAGGTAGTGTAATGATACAAATAAAATGTGAAGAGTGTTAATGTGGAAAAGGGGTTTTTTGCCATTCTGCTAGCTCACAATGAGTCATCCCAGAGAAGAAAAAGGAAGGCATTACTCTCTCTCAAAAAAAAAGAACCAGAAGTGGAACACATCTTTTGGAACTGAGATCCCTGCCCTGCAACTCCTTGACCCAGGCGACAGCTATAGCCAAAGGGATAGTAAAGCCAGATTGGAGTAAGATAGAGCAGTGACTTGCTGGTGCTGCTTTCAGGCAGTAGACTGACTGCTTTAATGGGTGCCTTGGAGAGCTAGGTTTGCTGACCTAAGAAGCTAGAGCCTAGCACCTTCAGGCTGGACACTTTTAACCAGCAGTGCTAAAAGAGCTTTGGAACATTTGCCCAGGCAGGGCAGAGCCAAGCCTGAAAGACTGAGAGTCAGAGATAGGTTGTTTTGAGCCAGAACTATAAGCCATTATTTCCCTGAACTCCATCAGTACTGTCTGTGAGGTCTGTGTGGCCATTGCAGCAAAACTTCAAATCCAGTAGAGAAGTAGAGCATGCTGTGGGAGGGATGGTCAATGCCAGAATTGGTGGGAAGGGTTTAGAGTGCTAAATTGGTCTTGTGCTCTTGGTGGCGGTGGTGGTGATAGTACCCCCTTATGAAGTGAAAATAAATCAGACATTGCCCCATGCCACTGTTTCTCACAAGCCCAAAAGGAAACCTCATACCCAGTTACAGTCTCCCCCAATTTCCTTTATCCCTTGACAATCACTTATCTTTATCTATGGATTTGTCAATTTTGGATATTTCATATAAATGAACTCATATAATATATGACCTTTAGTGTAGGATCTTTCACTTAGTATATAGTTTAGCTCCATTCTCATTGTGGGATGGATGAATTAATGCTCATAGCTTTTTATGGCTGACTAATATTCCATTGCATGTATTGTATTTTCCACATTTGGTTTATTCATCTGTTATGAATCTTTTGGTTGTTTTTACCTTTTGGCTGTTGTAGACGGTATTGTTATGAACACATATGGGCATGTTGAAAATCAGTTTTTGGTTCTGATAGGTGTATATCCAGGTGTGGAATGACTGGGTCATATGGTAATCTATGTCTAACCTTGTGAGGAACCAACAGCCTGTTTTCCACAATGGCTACATCATTGTATGAGTCCACCAACAACATAAGAGAGTTCTAATTTATCTACATCCTTGCAAACACTCATTATCTTCAGTATAGGTCTTTTGGTGTTTGTTGCTGAGTCAAGTGTGATTTATGGTTACACTAGGTACAGCATAATGAAACACTGTCTTACATAAAATCATCTTCATGATGCCATGTTTGAGCACACTGTTGCAGCCATAGTGTATGCCTTACAAAATGAAGGGACTTGTCTAGCGTTATATCAGACGTTATGTTATATCTAGCGTTATGTCATCCAATGAGTTTTTATTGGATAAGTTTCAGAAGCTGATTGCCTTTCTTCTTAGCTTAAATTTGGAAACTCCACTAAAACATGTCCACCATAGGTGACTGCAAAAAGAGCAAGAGCCATGTGGGGATGGCCATATCTGAACTTTACCAACTCAACAGTGGGGAACTGTCCCCTCAGCAACATCAATAGCACAAAACCAACTCCCATGGAGCCAAACACATCTTCCCACATCTCTTTTGACCTTCCCAACATCAATTTTAGTGCTTTACTGGATCCAAAATCCAATACTCACAGACCACAAGGAACTATATTCAGGAAGTTAAAAGGCTATAATTTAGGTTAGTAGCAGAAACAAGACAGTCTCTGAAATGTGCTTGTGGGTACCTCAGCCTTGAGCCTCAGGGCTTTAGGCCAGTGTAATAAAGGCCTTACTCCTGTTGGTTATGGCTCTCTCCAGCCCCCAGTCCTCCAACAAATTTGAGCAAAAGGCTCTTAGCTCTGATTCAGTGGTGTAGCAGTCCCAAGGTCTGCTTTGCCTTACGTCAAGTCTCTTGTTCTCTGGCTACTGGGCTGCTGCTCCCACAGGTATTTAGTTTGACTGGTACAAGAATTTCTGGCCCCAAAGGATGCATTGCATTCTCTTGCTTTTTCTTTGCTGGTGGTGAGATTTCTCTCATTTTGCTGCTGAATCAGCTCAATTTAATGGTGAGATCAGCCAATTCTCTTGTGTATAGGCTATATATACAATGTAACATATTATACATAACATTTTATATAACATATTTATACACATATTTCTACCCATCCACATGGCAAAGTCAGTCAGTGTCTAGGGAAGCTGTTTGGAACAATATACCCTTGGCACCACAGTGATTCTATCTGGTGTTTTAAAAACTGGTGACTTAGCCATTAGCATCACAGCATATGAAAGCCAATATGGTGCAAAAGAGAGTGGGTCAGTGGAAGTGGTATTCCATTGTGGTGTTGATTAGCATTGCCTAGTGGTAAGAAGTTTTGCACTCCAAATCTTCAGTGGGTGAAAGATAGGCAATCTCCTTCCGTGCAATTTACTGCCTCTGGAAACCCATTGGAGGGTCAGCTAGAGGTCAGTTCTCACTCAACAGCACACAACAACAATGACTCTAGTGGCCTCATCTGTAGGTGGTTGCACTGCTAGCCTTTTTGGCAGTTCAGACCCACCAGCTACTCCCCAGGAGAAAGATGGGCAGTTTCTTCCCATATGTTTATAGCTTTGAAAACCCAGTGGAGGGTCAGCTCTGCCTCTGTTCCAACTTGATGGCAATGAATAATGACTCATGATGTGCTGCTTTTGATGTGCTTGCTGACTTCTGTGTGCCTCCTTTGAACAAATATCTAGTCAAGTGCTTGCCCTTCTTTGTATAGAGTGTTGCACAACAGTTGATGCCATAGTGTTGGGTTGTTTTTTTAATTAATTTTAATGAAAGTTTATAGAGACTTAGGGTTTCCAGTCATTCACTGTTGCCATTTCTCCCTACCCACTCCCTCTCCCCAATTCACTCTTCTTCTTGAAAAGAAAGAAAAACTCTTACATTGTTATGCAATCCCTCTCTCTCCAAGTCCACTCACTATGCAGCCTTCATTCTGGACTCCTGTAATGACAAGAATACCCATTCATATGTCCCTTTTAAGCAGTTCTCTCTCATATGTTTCAGTGCAATATACATCATTCCTCCTCTTCTTTTCATCTCCCCTCAACCCTGATCAGTTGTGTTTTACAACAGTGTCCCTATGCAATATTTGTCCTTTTGTGACTGAGATGTTTTACTCAGCATAATCCTCCAGGATCACCCATTTTGCTTAATATTTCATGAGTTCCTTGTTTCTCAATGCTGCATAGTATTCCATTGTGTGAATATACCACATATAGCTTCTCTATCCATTCGTTTGTTGATTGGCACTTGGGTTGTTCCCAGCTCTTTGCTGTTGTGAACAAAGCCACAATAAACATGGGTGTGCATTATCTGCTTGGATGTCAGTTATGGTCTCTTTGGGGTATATTCCCAGTAGTGGAATTGCTGGGTCAAATGGTATCTCTATTTGCAACTTTT
>NW_006399814.1:14756614-14767042 GCF_000299155.1 Elephantulus edwardii
ACAGAAGAATTTAATGAAATCACATATGAACAAGAGCCTATGGTGATGAAGGAAGAAGTTCAAGCTGCTTTGAAGGAAATAGCAAAAAATAAGGCCCCAGGAATAGATGGTACACCATTTCAGGTTTGTCCTATAGAGGGTCAAACAAGGCTGCTCCTTGGAGGCAAGGATTCTGAGGTTTTGTTTGACATACTTTGGGCAAGGAGAGACCACTCCTTGGAGACAGACGTCTTGCTTGGGAGGGTGGAGAAACAGCGCAATGGAGGAAGACCCTAGATGAGATGGATTGATTCAGAGACTGGTGTAATGGAGGTAGGTTTGGCACAGGATACATTACTGGTGTAATGGAGATAGTAAGTTTGGCACAGGATAGAGTAGGATTCAGAGCTCTTGTACATAGGGTCATTATGAGTCACAAGCGACTTGACGGCACATAACAACAACTTTTTACTTTATTATTTTTTGTGTGTGTACTGTCAAATCGGATCTAACTGGTACTGGAGGAGATTGTTCCTCCTTCTCTAGCAGAGTATATGGTGGATTTGAACCTTGCACCTCTGGGATTGCAGTGAACAACAACAACTTTTTAAGGACATTATTTGCTGATGTAGATTTTGTTTTATTTTGTTTTTTTGCTTTTAAAAATGCATAGCAGAGTGTCATATTTGGGGCTGATGTACTGCTAAATATAAGCACCAAAGATTGTCTTATATCCAGTGAAAGTGGATATACTAGTCTCATCCCCATCCCAACTACCCACCACCTCCTCCTAAAAAAAACCCCAACTCCATTTTTCTTCAGTTAGTCTTAGAAAAGCTTTCACTTTAGAAATAAATGAGAAAGGGCAAGGGTGATTTAAATCTGGAAATTTAAGGATGAAGCTGCATCTGCCTTAAATAGATGCATTCAGCCTTGGTATTTAGTCCAGATGAGATAGGAGGCCGCCTGATGCCAGGGGTGCCTTGGAACACCAGGGAACAATGGTGCGTGTCAGGAGCTGGTTTCATTCTCAGCTCTGAATTTCCTGCCCTTTATCCTTTTAAATCAACTCCTGTGTTACACTGTCTATTTTGCATTTAACTAATTAATGTTCTTCAAGGGCAGTCACCCCTGGTTTTAGTTTGGAACTCAGTTTAGACAGTCTGCACAGACAATAGACAATAGTTCCTGTTTAATGAGGAAAATAAAGAAATATTAATAGCCTATAAAGTGATAAAAATCTTCAGAAGAACTTGTCTTTATATAATTTTTGTTTGTTTATAGCAAAATTTTAGAGGCTGATATTTCTATTTTTTTCATTATTGTGATTTAGAAGTTTGCAGAGCAAACTGGTTTTCTGTAACCATTCATACTCTTTTTTTTTAATAGCATGTAGCTGTACATAATCTTGAGCTTCCACCCTATGACTGTCCTGTTAATCCTTCCATCCTCCACTTGGTGCCTTTATCCCTGAATAAATGTTGTCCTTTTGATCCTGTTTGGTTGACTGTTCTAAGGACTGCGTACCGCTCTGCTGGTGTTCACTTTGTAGGCCTCATTGGCGCCACAAAGGTGAGTTTTGTTCCAGGCTCCAAGGATGACCAAGCACCGCAGTCTCTGGGGTTCCAGCAGTCTCTGTCAGACCAGGAAGCCTGGCCATCTTTATGTTTTAAGTTCTGTCCCACATTTTCTTCCCACCCTGTCCATGTGTTTATGGGAATTTTTAAGTAGCCAATTTTATCCTGTAACTTTAGAGGAATTGTAGTGAAATAAAAATATTGTTTTCTAGAGGATATAATTTTGAAAACACATTTCTTAAATATCTAGATTGACTAAATACACGAATTGTAGTGAAATAAAAATATTGTTTTCTAGAGGATATAATTTTGAAAACACATTTCTTAAATATCTAGATTGACTAAATACACAGAAGAATATGCTCCTTTACCCATGCAGTGTTCTCTAAGTGAAAGGAAAAGACAGGCACCACAGCTCGGAAAGTCAGATAACTCATTCTTTAATAGCGTTGACAGGTAGGGTGTCTTTGTGTTGTTCATTTCTTCCTGATCCAGCTGTTCTTCCAAACAGCAGATTTATTAGTTAATTATTAGAAAGAAATTTGATTTCTTAATTAGAGCAGAACTATGTCAGCATCCATTTAAAGAGCAAGATTTTGTAGGGGGTTTAAAAAAGTGTTTCTCAGTCCTACCTCACTGTGCATAGTTTCCCATTTACTACAGGAAGTCCTTTCTGATAGAAATTGGTCTGAATATAAGTCAACCTGTTTGAATCCATCAGCTGCTCCACTGGCAAAAAATGGACAATTTCCTTCTGTGTGATTTACAGCCTCTGAAAACCGCTAGAGGGTCAGCTGTGAGTCAGTTCTGATTTAACAACACATAACAACCACCACTTAAGCCCAATATCTTGTTTCCATTTCTTTCATTCTGATTGTTTGCCATTATCAGTATTTTCATAAATCCCAGCTTTGTCTTTGGAAGTTGAAAATATTACATATAAATTTATAGGTACATTTTAGCATTGTGTGTTGTAAGGTATTTCATTGCATCTCAGGAAAAATAATTAATAATTTGACATAAGTTAATTGAAGATTTGTTTACAAGTGCTTTGGGAACAGTTCATAGTTGTTTATTGGCCTGTCTTTGGTCCTCGTGCCTCTTCACACGGAGTGCTGTGGCAGGCAGGTTTTTAAGGGTTCACAGCCTGGATGTCATTTTTACTTTCTCAGAAATAATTAGCTAATAGAATAAATATTTATTGAACATTGACTATGGGCCAGGTGCTATGTGTGGCTAAGAACAGCCAGTTGTTCTTTGTGCCAGGAATAAAAAAAATTTATCACCTACCAGAAATGGAGATTTCCTTTGTTATCATTTTTGGTTTTTTGTTCCCCAGCATGTTACTTGGGAACATGCAATAGGGCAGGATGTTGGGGGTCAGGGAATTCTCTAAGAGATTTGTAAATTATTTGACTATTACTAAGGACAACTGACAATTTGTCTCTTGATTGCCTGACTGGTGGTGCCGAGAGTGTTGATGTGGAGCTGAGCAAGTTGTAACTGTTAACAACCTCAATGTCCTCTCCATCTATCATGGTGCTTCCAATTGGCCCAGTGGTGAGAATCTTTTTCTTCTTGATATTGAATCTCAATCCATATGGAAGGCTGCAGTCCTTGACCTTTTGCAGCAAGTGCTTCAGGTCCTTCTGAGTTTCAGCAAGCAAACTGCATAAAATGGGTTGTTGATGGGTCTTCCTCCAGTCCTGATGCCACATTCGTCCTCATAAAGCCCAGTCTCTCAAATGATGTTCTGCTTATAAATTGAAAAGATATTGAGACGGGATGCATCCCTGACACACTCCCTTCCTGAATTTGGACCATGCCGTGTTTCCCTGCTCTGTTCTGAGGACTGCTTCCTGGTCCAAGTATAGGTTTGGCATAAGTACAATCAAGTGTTCTGGGATTCCCATTTTCCTCAAGGTTAGCCACAATTTTTTGTGATCCACACAGTCAAATGCCTTTGCATAGTCAATGAAACACAGGTAGATATCCCCCTGGTACTCTTTTGCTTTCTGCCAAGATCATCAGGGAACTCTCCAGAAAACTGAGAAGCCATGACACCAGTCTAAAAACTAAGGTGCGCCTGATCCCGACCATGGTCTTCACAATTACTTGCTATGCATCAGAGAGCTGGACAATGATTAAGCATGACAGATGAAGAATTGATGCCTTTGAGTTGTGGTTCTGGAAAAGAGTCTTGAACATACTATGGACCACCAAGAAAACAAATAGGTCTGTCTTGGAGAAGGTGAAACCAAGTTTCTCCTTGGGGTCTAGGATTTTGAAGCTCCATCTCACATACTTTGGGCATGTGGCCAGGAGGGACTGATCCTTGGAGAAGGACATCATGGAAACATAGTGCAGAATAGGAAGACCCTGGATGAGAGGGACTGATACAGTAACTAGGGCAATGGGGATTGGTGTGTTGGAGTCAGTGAGACTGGCTCAGGACAGGGCAGGCTTCAGATCTGCTATACATAGAGTCATTATGAGTTGCATGTGACTTGACAGCACACACAACAGCCACAACAAGAGCAACTGATACTCATCCTTCCTAGACCTTCTGAGGAGCTTTGGACCAGAAAGTTCAGAAAGTTAAGGGCACCAACCCTCACCTTCTGCACTATATACCAGCCAAGGCAGAGTAGTCTCCCAACAGTGTCCCTATCCTTGGCATCAGTGAAGCCCAAGGACAGGAGGTCAGAAGAGAGCAGCCACTGCTCCAGCACCACTGCACACAAAGGACATGAAGCCAGAGAGAAGTTGGTCCTCACCGCAGTGGCTGGTGCAGGAGGTGGAGCTGAGAAACTGGACCTTGGGACCCACGAGAAGCCCAATCCAGTCCACACCAGCGCTCTTTGATCGGCTTATGCCCTTTATTAAGTTTCACCAGACAGCATTCCTCACCACAGAACCTACTGTAGAAGAATATATTTTGGAGTAGTATGACAAGCCGGATGAGTAATAGCAACTTATTTTATCATTAGATTTGGACTTCTTTCTTAATGTTGTTTCTTTTTTTTTTCTTTTGTGATAATTGTGGATTCACACGTAACTGTGAGGAATAATACAGAGAGATCCTGTATGTCCAGATTCCTTCAGTGATAACATCTCGCCAAACGATGGTATAATATCACAAATAGGAGCATTGAAACACTAGATCAGAATTTTTAACATTGAGATCTATTTCATCCAAGGGATATATTAATCTAAACATTGTTTTGCTATCCCTTGGGGAGATTTACTTCTCTCATAAAACCCTCACTGCCTGCTGGGTCTGACTCACAGTGATTCTCCATCTAGTTTCCAACGCTGTAAATCTTAGTGAGAGGAGACTGAGCCTCGTTCTCCCATAGAGCAGTGGGAGATTCCAGCTGTCCAACATGTGTACACATGCGGCCTTCTGTTATAGAGCTTGCTACTGACTGTGCTCCCTGAGCTTCTGAAATGTGCTTAATGATCCAGTATTCTCCCCCTCCCACACACACACAACCCTCATACCTTTGCTTCTACCCTTGAAATGTTGAGGCTTTTGCACCATGTATTCATTCAATAAATATTTCTTGGGTTCATACGATGTATCAGGGACTGTACTGCTGGGAAAATGATGGTGTATAAGATCGCTCTGGTGCTCCCTCTCACAGACTGTATAGATCAGTGAGGGGAGACAAGCAATAAACATTAAATAAAAGGAGCCAGCCGTAGGCAGGAAACTCTAGACAGAGGCCTGAGGTGAGGACAAACTTGTGTTCTAGGAAAAGAAAGAACTGGGTGTGGTTGGCAGAAGGAAGAGAAGGAACCGGCAAGGGAAATGGGAGGAGGTGAGGTGGGTGAAGCAGACAGACCACGTAGTGCAAAACCCTTTTGGCCAGTGAAAGGGAACTGTATTTATGCTAAATTCAGTAGTGAGCCCTTGAGAGTGTTTAAGCAGGGGCCCAAGGTGGTTAGATTTGTTTTGTTTTGATTTCTTTCTTTGAAGACCACTCTAGGTGTTGTGAGGAGAATTATTTGGTAGAAACTTAGCCTGCAGGGGGGAAATCTTGTTGGGAGCTTTTGTGGTCCTAGTAAGAGATCAGGAAGAAATAAGGGAAATAAGAAAAAAGGAGAAAGAAACCTTGAAATTTATGTTCAAGACTTCTGGTAATCCAGCCCTTCTCTCTGAAAGTGCAGGGTGGCAACTTTCTAAAAAGAAAACGTTTTGTTCTTAGGGTTTCCTCACCACTGTTTATTTTAGTCTTTGCCTTTCAAGTTGGAGCCTTTTCTCAATTGACTGGAATTCTTTTGTTGTTCATTTTTAAAAACAAGGCCCTGGGAAGCTATTAAAAGGTCTGCATCAGAGGCTGGAATATGTTAATTGATGGACTTTTGGTTGAAAGACCCTTAGTATTGATTTGTTTTGTTGTTGTTGTTTTTAAAGTGTGTGTGTGTGTGTGTGTGTGTGTGTGCCGTCAAATTGGATCTGACTGGTACAGGAGTAAATTACCCCTCCTTCTTCAGCAGAGCATCTGGTGGATTCAAGCCATGTACCTCTGGAATTGTAGTGCAGCTTCTGGCCACTAGGCCACCAGAGCTCCAATATTGATTTCTTTAGGTTTTTCAACAAAAAGCTCTTCCAGTCTTCGTGGGTGGGAGGTAGTCTTAGGACCCAGCACCGCAAGGGGCTGGGAGCTCTGATGGCATAGTCTGTAGGGAGTTGTGCTGCTAAACCAAAGGCTGTGCATCTCTGGCAGTTCATATTCACCCGTGCCTCCACGTCGATGGCAGTGAGTGAAGAGCCTCAGTATATACTTGTACCCATCCAATTTTCATTCCAATATGGCACCTTTCCCCTTATAGTCCATCTTGCCTAGAGTTTACTTGTCTGGGGTCTGTGGCATCTCTTCCATGCAGTCAAACTCCAGTCTCCTGCTTGGTTTGGGAATAGGTAGTCACCTCACTGAGATGAGGAAGATACACTGATCCAATGGTTCCATCTATATACTCAGCTCATCGCTAATTACAGTCACAGCTGACATGGTCCATGCTATTTCCTGAGCTTTTACCAGGGTCTGTAGTTGATTCAGGAAGCTTCTTATTGGCATCTCTGCCCCTGGAATATTTAGCGGGGTTTGTGTGTGTGTGTGTGTATACATAAATACATATACAGACACACACATACATACATATATGTTCACTCTTATAGCTCCAAAAAGATTTTCTTGTCTACAGTGGTCTCCTTATCTATTTCTGTAGTTAAAGATTTATTTGATATCCATATTTGTGGGAGAGACTAGAGATAAATGCATGTGTTCTGTTCTCCAACTCCGTTCCTATGAACGGAAGACCTGAGCACTGTTCATAGAGTTTCCGGAGACAAGCCATTTTGGAAGTGGATGCCACTCCTACTTCCAAGCTTGTTTGAATAGGGAAGCTCCACCAAACACTGTCCACCTTGGGGAACCCTTATCACATTTGGCACATCAGTGTCAGAGGAAAGAAGGTTTTAAAAATCTACAGTCACTGTAATCCCTTTGTGACAGGCCAAAAATTTTCTATCATGTTTTTGTCTAACTAAGTTTCCTTAAACTTTTTCATACCACAACTGTTCAGTCAGTTTTAGGTGGGAAATAAGAATCTTCGAGTCAGAAGAATAGCTAATGTTTGGACTGCAAGACCCTGGATGAGACAGATTGATACAGTAACTGGGATGATGGCAGTAGGTAGGTGTGTCAGAGACAGTGAGAGTGACTCAGGACAGGGCAGGCTTCACAGCGATTGTACGTAGGGTACTATGAGGTGCGTGTAACTCGATGGCACATAACAACAGTGGTCGCAGGTGACTCTATGGTACATAAAAACAACAACAACAACATGCAAATTTCACATCAGAAAGAAAAGTATGAGCAAGAACGTTTGCACTAGCAGGATCAGGCCACCTGCCAGGAATTGGAAGTTTTGTCTAAATATAGGAAATCAGAATTCAATTGTACCTTAAGAAAAGGGAAAAAACAACTTTAACAATTTATCAAAAGTCAAAAGAAAAGGTTAATGTGCCCAGATCCCATTGCATCATTTACCAGGAGAATTTGTGCCATGAACTTTGCAAATCATTGCATGATTGGAGGGGAAAGTGGTCAGGATCATGAGTTTTCGTTGTGTTCATGCCCGTAACCATTGCCACTCTGTGAACTATTTGTAAGAGACTGAAGCATGGCTCTAAAGATAAAGGATTCTTGGAAACTTGCTGAGTCGCTGCCCTACATTGAACACATCTTGGAGCTGAAGGGCTCGTGACTCCATTTTATCTGATCTTTCCTAACAAAACTACATGCAAATGAAGTGTTATGCTGTCCCAAAGGGATACTTCTCAGTTTATTTGGACTCATCAAGATCAGGCTAGTGAGAGAAACAAGGAGGCAGGCCCAGGAGAGCAAACTAAAAGAAAAAGGCCCAGGAGAATAGATTAGTTAAACGCATGAGCCCTGGAGCTGAGGGTTTGAATTCTGGCTGGTCGGCTTCCTTGTAACTCTGGGCACTTGAGCTAATAATCTCCTTGAGACCTACTTTCCTCTCTGTAAAACAGGGTCACTATGGGTTGCAGGCAAATCGACAGCACATAACAAAAACAACAACAGTGGTTCCTAGGATGGCTGTGAGGATTAAATGTGTTCATACATAGCAGGACCTTAGAAAAATGCCTCACAAAAGGGCTGTCAATTGGTGTTAGCAGCTGTTACTGTTATTTTTATATCCAAGAGGCTCTGAATATCAGCTCTGGAATACAGTAGTCACTAGCTATGCTTTGGTGGCCTATTGGGAAAGGAGTTGTGCTTCCAACACAGACATGAAGGGGTTCAAAACCATCAGCTTCTCAATAGGAGAAAAATGGACAACCTCCTCCCATGCAATTTACTGCCTCAGAAAACCCACTGGAGGGTCATCTGTCCTTGAAAAAAGACATCATACTGGGAAAGTTGGAGGATCATGGAAAGAGAGGAAAATCTTCAACAAGATGGAATGACACAGTGACTGTAACAATGGTCTTGACCAGAGATCATAAAAACAGTGCAGGACAAATCATGGTTCAGATCTGTTCCTCACAGGGTCAGTAGGAGCCATGGTCAACTCAACAGTACCCACCAACAATAAACATTCATAATGTTGAACACATTTCCATTCATTGCTTTGTTTGTTGTGTTTTGTTTGTTTTTTTAAAAAATCATTTACAATTTTAATCCTTTCTCTATCATGTTGCCTATTGGCCTAGTGGTGAGGACCTTTGTTTTCTTGCTGCTGAGATGTAATCCACATTGAAGGCTGTACTTCATTTGGGTTTTTTTGATCACTTGTATATACACTGTTCTTTGGAGAAGTATCTCGTCAACTTCTTTGCTCATTTTTATATAGGGTTACTTACAGTTGTTGAATTGTAAGCTGTTATGTGTTTAAGGTGGATCTAATTTAGGTTCAGCATCCCCTGCTCCAGGAAGATCAAAAGGTTGTAGTTTGTCTTGATCTTCAATTCCATTCAGGCATTTCTTAAAGTTTTCGAGAAGAATTTATCTTAATAGAAACTCAATTCAATTGCCATCAAGGTGGAATCAACTTCTGGCTGACCCTCCAGCAGGTTCTCAGAGGCAGTAAATCCCCGGAGGAGAGTGTACATTCTTCTCACATTGAGCAGCAAGTGGATTCAAACCCTTTGCCCTTGGGATTGAAAAATATATATGTGTACACACACACACACACACACACACACACACACAAGGAGAATGTGGCATTAGGGTTGGAGGAAAACTCAACAACCTAACTTTATGCAGATGACCCAATCTCGCTTGCCTAAACTGAAGAGGACTTGAAGCATTTGCTACAGAAGGTCTGCAGTCTTCAATATGGATTGCATCTCAGTATCATGAAAATAAAGTTTCTCACTAGCAGGACAATTGGTAGCATCATGATAGATGGAGAAAAGATTGAGGTTGTTAACAAGTTCGTCTTGCTCAGATCCGCAATAAATCAACACTCATCACACCAGCTGTCAGGAAATCAAAAGGTGAGTTGCTTTAGGAAAATCTGCTGTCAGGGAACTCTCAACAGTGCTAAAGAGCAATGATGTAAGTCTAGAGACTAAGGTGTGCCTGATCCAGGCCATGGTCTTCTCAGTTGCTTGCTATACACCTGAGAGCTGGATAATGCCTACAGATGACAGAAGAATAATCAATGCCTTTAACTTGTGGTGCTGGAGAAGAGTATTGAACATATATACCATGTCCAAGAAAGCAAACAGGTCTGTCCTGGAGAGGATGAAATAAGGTTGTTCCATGAAGGCAAGGATTTTGAAACTCCTCACATACTTTGGACATACTGCCAGGAGGGGCCAGTTTTTTTGAGAAGGACGTCATGCTTGAAAGGGTAGAGGGTCAGAGCAAGAGAGGAAGACCCTGGATGAGATGGATTGACACAGTGACTGTGGCAATTGGGCAGGTGTATTGGAGACAGTGAGGCTGGCTGAAAATTGGGCAGCATTCAGAGCTATTGTTGATAGGGTTGCTATGAGTCATAGTCGACTCAATCAATGGAATGTGACAACAAAACCACACACACACATACATACACACCCCCTACTGGATCTTAGAGGCCAAGGCCATCGTTGGGATGCTGCTAGCAGCTACAAACTCACAGCTGGTTCACCTGGGATAAGGCAGGTCTCCACCCACACCTGGTCAGTTGTTGTTAAGGGCCATCGAGTTGCTTGCAACTCATAGCAACCCTATGTATAAGAGCCCTAAACCCTGCTCTATCCTGTGCCAACATCACCGTCTCCAACAACCTCACTCCCACCACTCCAATCACAAAATCAATCCATCTCATCGAGGGTATTCATCTCCTG
>NW_006399814.1:14768072-14769601 GCF_000299155.1 Elephantulus edwardii
CATTAGCTATAATATCCCTAGTACCACAACCTCTTCTAAATTCTGACTGCACATCTGGCAGTTCTCTGCTGACATATTGCTTCAATCATTTTGGGGTAATTTTCAGCAGAATCTTGCTTGCATGTGATATTAATGATATTGTTCGATAATTTCCGCACTCTGTTGGGTCACCTTTCTTTGGAATGGGAACAAATATTGATCTTTTCCAGGTACTAATATTAGCTTTGAGCCTGGATGTCTAGCCTTGACTTTTCCTTTAAAACCTCATACTCTGTCTAGTGGGCCAGAGAAACATGCAAATGAGCATTTCAAAAATGTATTGTTTCCTGGAGCTGGAGACAATTCATTCTGCTCATGTATTTCACCACTAAATTTCACCACAAAAATTGAAACTCATTGAGCCAACCCACAGCTGACCTCCCAGTAGGTTTTCAGAGACTGTACCTCATCCGGAAGGAGCTTGCCTAGCTTTCTCCCGAGGAGCAACTGGGAGATTCAAACTGCCTACCTTTGGACAGCTTAACTCCCTCCCCACTAGGCCAGCAGAGAGCTTGTGTAACTCAACATCACATGGGACCTTAGGATGAGTATCTGCTAGAGGGATGAAGGAGTGAGTCCTCATGGCTGGTATCTAAGGGATGGGAGCTGCTCTCTGGGCCGGCCTGACATCAACTTTATCTTTTAGTCCATGCTGGTGTGAAGAGGACAGGTGGAATCTAGACCAGGCCTCTTCAGTGCAGGAATAGGAAAGAGTGACCTATCTCCATATTTTCTTGCCTTTGATTTTCTATTTATCAAGGGAAATCTTGTTTCATTTTGTGGCAAATATTTATTACTTGGAACCAGGAACAAACCTCCCTTACATTTCTCCTTAACTGCTTTATCCTGTTTCCTGAGTTGCTGACTTTGAGATTGTCTAAGACTTGTCAGAGGGCTTCCAACCACATCAAAGGGCAGAGACTCCCCACCCCGGGCCCCAGGCAGCTCTGGGAGGTCTCTCTTGCCCTTTTCCCTGGTGGTGGCTCCTTCCAAAGCATAGCTCTGATCACGCACGTCTGGCTGGATTTTCTCCTTCCCGACTCTGGCACCCCGACTGTGCTCCGGTGGCAGTCAGTAGGGAATTGCGCTGGTATTCCAAAGGCAGCGGCACTCTGCAGTGCTGTGAAGGAAAGATGGGCCTTCTCTTATGTGATTTACCACCTCTGCAAACCCACCAGTGAGTTAGCTAGGAGTCAGTGCCAGCTCCACAGCAATGAGATGGTGATGAGAATGCTGGCAGCCTAGGATTGACAGGTGTCTTGGCTCTGAATCAGTCATGCTTCCTAATTTCAAGCAACAGCAATCAGCTGTGACAGACTCAGTAAAAAACAAGAATGTGAGAACCGGCTTGAGAGACTTTCTCCAAAGATGGAGCTGAAAGCGAAGAAGGAAGCCACTGGCCCTCCCAAAACTGAAGCCAAAGCAAAGGCACTAAAGGACTAAAAGGCAATTCTGAAGGGCATCCACAGCCACAAAAAAAAAAAAAAAAA
>NW_006399814.1:14777203-14786658 GCF_000299155.1 Elephantulus edwardii
TGATGAAGGCAGAAGTTCAAGCTGCTTTGAAGGAAATAGCAAAAAATAAGGCCCCCGGAATAGATGGTATACCGATTGACATATTTCAGCTAACAGATGCTGCCCTGGACGTGCTCACCAAGTTGTGCCAAGAAATCTGCAGAACAACCAGCTGGCCAACTGACTGGAAAAGATCTATATTTGTTCCCATCCCAAAGAAGGGTGACCCAACAGAGTGTGGAAACTATAGAACAATCTCACTGATTTCACATGCAAGCAAAATTTTACTGAAGATTATCCAAAAATGACTGGAACAACACATCAGCAGAGAACTGCCAGAAGTCCAAGCTGGAGGACATTAGGCTGAGTGAAATATCTCAATCACAAAAGGACAAATACTGCATAATGCTACTATTATAAAACAGGACTGTCATGGACATTGGGAAGAAACTAAGAAAAGAAGGGATAAATAATGTGTACTGCACTGAAACAGATGAGGGAAAGGAATATGTGAGTACTCGCTTTGGCAGGACAAAAACTAAAATTGGGGGCCTTCTCTCCCCGCCATGGCGTGTGCTTGTCCACTGATATCGGTGTACCCAGAAAAGGGAGAATCATCTGTCAAAAATGTTACTCTGCCAGCTGTGTTCAAGGCTCCCATTCAGCCGGATATCGTGAACTTCGTTCATACCAACTTGCACAAAAACAACAGGCAACCCTATGTCCTCAGCGAATTGGCAGGTCATCAGATTAGTGCTGAGTCTTGAGGTACTGGTAGAGTGGTGGCTCGAATTCCCAGAGTTAGAGGTGGTGGAACTCATCACTCTGGCCAAGGTGCTTTTGGAAATATGTGTCGTGGAGGCCGCATGTTTGCACCAACCAAAGCCTGGCGGCGTTGGCACCGTAGAGTGAACACAACTTAGAAGCACTATGCCATCTGCTCTGCCCTGGCTGCCTCGGCCTTGCCAGTGCTGGTCATGTCAAAAGGTCATCATCGTATTGAGGAAGTTCCTGAGCTTCCTTTGGTGGTTGAAGATAAAGTTGAGGGCTACAAGAAGACCAAGGAGGCTGTCCTGCTTCTTAAGAAACTTAAGGCCTGGAATGATATCAAAAAGGTCTATGCCTCCCAGCGAATGAGAGCTAGCAATGGTAAAATGATAAATCAACGTCGCATCCAGTGCAGGGAACCGTGTATTATCTATAATGAGGATAATGGCATCATCAAGGCCTTCAGAAATATCCCTGGAATTACTCTGCTTAATGTAAGCAAATTGAACATTTTGAAACTGGCTCCTGGTGGGCATGTGGGCCGATTCTACATTTGGACTGAAAGTGCTTTTTGAAAGTTAGATGAGCTGTATGGAACTTGGCGGAAAGCTGCTTCCCTCAACAGCAACTACAACCTTCCCATGCACAAGATGATGAATACAGACCTCAGCAGAATCTTGAAAAGCCCAGAGATTCAGAGGGCCCTCCGAGCACCACGCAAGAAGATTCATCGCAGAGTCTTGAAGAAGAGCCCACTGAAAAATCTAAGAATCATGTTGAAGCTTAATCCATATGCAAAGACGATGCACCGAAATACCATTCTTCACCAGGCCAGAAATCACAAACTCCGGGTGGCTAAGGTGGCTAAAGCACTGGAGGCCAAATCTGATAAGAAGGGGGCTCCTCCAAACAAGAAGCCTGTGGTAGGGAAGAAAGGAGCAAAGAAAGCTGCTGTTGATGTGAAGAAGAAGCCCAAGAAGGCTGCACTGGGAAAGAAGGCTGCAGCGGGAAGGAAGCCTACCTCCACCAAGAAGCCAGCAGCTTAGATGTAGCCAGTAGAAAAGAAATCTGCCACAGAGGAAAAGAAGCCTGCAGCATAAACTCAAATCCTCCATTGGAACAGCTTATTTTAAATAAATACCTAATCAAAAGTCGCAGGCGACTCGACGGCACATAACAACAACAACAACAATCAAAAGTCAGTACAAGTAAAAAAAAAAAAAAAAAGCACCTAAAATTGAAATGATAAAGGGAAGATTAGCACCGTCCCTGCACAAGGATGACATGAAAATTCGTGAAGTGTTTCCTTTTTTTTATTCCTCTTACTGTAATAATAAACAATTGAAGAAGAATGTTGATTTTTTAAAAAAAGGAATATATGATTAGTTATTATTTGCATGAAAACAGTCCAGAATAAGAGCTCCATAGCAAAGTGGATTTGGGGGCGGAGGTGGGGGGAAGGGAGGTAATTGTGCAATAATAAATCTTTTTAAAGAGAAAAGCGAGTTGGTGGCAGGTTGTTATTGTTTTTGTTATGTGTTATCGAGTTGCTTGTAACTCATAGTGACCCTATGTACAAGAGCCCTAAACCCTGCTCTATCCTGTGACAAACTCATTGTCTCCAACATACCTATTCCCACAACTCCAATCACTGAATCGATCCATCTCATTGAGGATATTCCTCTCCTGCACTTTCCCTCCCAAACATTTCACTCTCCCAAACATGATGTCCCTCTCCAAGGACTGGTTCCTCCTTGCAACATGCCCAAAGTATGTCAGACAAAGCTTCAGAATCCTTGACTCCAAGGAGCATTCCAGCTTCACCCTCTCCAGGACAAACCTGTTTGTTCTCCTAGCAGTCCATGGTATATTCAACACTCTTCTCAGCACCACAGCTCAAAGGCATCAATTCTCTTTTTATCATCCATAGTCACTGTCCAGCTCTCTGATGCATAGCACACAATTGTGAAGACTATAGTCTGGATCAGGTGCACCTTAGTCTCTAGTCTGATGTTGTTGCTCTTCAGTACCCTTGAGAGGTCCATAAGTTGACTTTCCTAATGTAATTCATCTCTTGATTTTCTGGCTGCTTGTACCAAGAGTGTTGACTGTGGAGCCAACCAAACTAAAATTGTTAACTATTTCAACCTCTTCACCATCCATCCTGATGCTGTCAATTAGCCCAGTGGTGAGAATTTTTGTTTTCTTGATATTGGGTCTCAATCCATATTAAAGGCTGCAGTCCTTGACCTTCTGCAGCAAGCGCTTCAGGTCCTCCTTAGTTTCAGCAAGGAGGGTTGTGTTATCTGTATAACTCATGTTGCTGATGCTTCTTCCACCAATCCTGAAGCCACAGCATCCTGGATGGTCTGTTCTGCATACAGACTGAAAAGGTATGGAGACCCCCTTCCTGATTTTGAACCATGCAGTGTCTCCTTGCTCTGTTCTGATGACTGCCTCTTGGTCCAAGTATAGGTTTCACATAAGCACAATCAATTGTTCTGGGATTCCCATTCTTCTCAGAGTCAGCCACAGCTTGTCAAATACCTTTTCATAGTCAATGAAGCACAGATAGACATTCCTCTGGTACTCTCTGCTTTCTGCCAAGATCCATCTAACATTAGCTATAATATCCCTAGTACCATGACCTCTTCTAAACCCAGCCTGCACATCTGGCAGTTCTCTGTTGTTTGTTTTTTTTTTTAAAGAATTATTATTTTGTGTGTGTGTACCATCAAATTGGATCCGACTGGTACAGGAAGAGATTGTCCCTCCTGCTCCAGCAGAGCATCTGGTGGATTTGAACCACACACCTCTGGGATTGCAATGCAGCTTCTTGCCACTAGGCCACCAGAGCTCTCCTAGCAGTTCTCTGTTGACATGTTGGATAATTTTCCGCAGAATATTGCTTGCATGTGATATTAATGATATTGTTCAATAATTTCCACACTCTGTCGCAGCACCTTTCTTTGAAATTTGGCCGAGTAGGAAGGAAAATATGCAACAATGAATGAATGAAAATCCAAGTTTTCTATAAACTTTCATTAAAATATCAATGTTGGTATTGATTGCCATCAAGTTGAGCTCGACTCACAGTGACCCTATGAACAAAAGGCCTGACACCTTTCTATAACTATCATCATTTATCAGCGTTAATAGAGTTTCCAGATGTATGTTGTTTAGTAAGTGGATGCCACTCCTGCTTCCAAAAAATATCAATAAAAAACACAATTTTTTACAAAAGACATACACAACAGAGGAGACCCCCAAGGAGTGTTTTTATGTCCGTACAATTTGGGGGAATGGTAAGCACTGTTAAGGAGAGGGGTTACCAACAACGTGAGTAACACTTCTAGGAGACCCTGGGTGTACTGCTCAGGTAAAGGTGGAGCTAAGATATAATTTGAGACTGTGGTCCCCACAGGAACAGTACAGCTGAGGAGTATCAATTACTTTCCCCATTTGCTGAGGTCTGACTGAGGTTGGCCTAAGGGTATATAATAAAATCTGTTTGAATTTTTGTCTGGCAATTATGTAGTGGTCTTCCACTTTCACAGGTAAAGATATGAGGCTGAGGAAAGTTGGAATTATCTCCAGGGTCATCTAACTCTGGGCATTCAATTTCCAGCCTGGCAGGCTTCAGAACTCTGCTTCACTGCGCTGGCTTCACGAGCTCTGAGACTCACTCAACTGGAGACCACTTCTCTGTCCATAGGAGCTCTGGCAGCCTAGTGGATACACTGCCGTAGTGGTAAAGACAGCATGGTACTGGTACAATGACAGACACATAGATCAATGGAATCGAATTGAGAATCCGGAGATCAACCCATCTATCTATGGTCAACTGATCTTTGACAAGGAGATGAAATCAGTGAAGTGGGGAAACGACAGCCATTTTAACAAATGGTGTTGGCAAAATTGGAAAAATATCTGCAAAAGACTCAAGCAAGACCCACACCTCACTCCATACACAAAAACCAACTCAAGGTGGATCATGGACCTAGGACTAAAACCAAGGACTATAAACTTCATTACAGAAAAGCTAGGAACAACACTAGAAGTCCTAATCCACAACATAAACAGTCTCCCCAGTATACTGGAAAACCTACAACCAGGAGAAGATAACATAGATGAATGGGATCTTCTAAGACTCAAATCCCTATGCACATCCAAAACCTTCTCCAGTAGGGTAAAAAGGGAAGCCACTGACTGGGAAAAAGTATTCGGTAATAACATATCAGATAAGGGACTTATATCCAGAATTTATGAAATACT
Organism: Elephantulus edwardii; assembly: GCF_000299155.1. NCBI lineage: Eukaryota > Metazoa > Chordata > Mammalia > Macroscelidea > Macroscelididae > Elephantulus > Elephantulus edwardii. Next base: position 14,782,226 of record NW_006399814.1, read on the forward strand.
TGAGCACCACAACAAGATAAAGGTAAATAATCCAATAGAAAAATGGGCACAGGATATGAACAGGCACTTCACCGAAGACGACATTCAGATGGCTAACAAACACATGAAGAAATGCTCAAAATCCCTAGCCCTAAGAGAGATGCAAATTAAAACAACTATGAGATATCATTTCACCCCAGTCAAAATAGCAAAATTTAACAGAACAGCAAGCAACAAATGCTGGCGAGGTTGTGGAGAAACTAGAACCCCGATTCACTGTTGGTGGGAGTGTAAAATGGTGCAACCCCTGTGGAAAGCAGTATGGCGCTTTCTCAAAAAGTTGCAAATAGAGATACCATTTGACCCAGCAATTCCACTACTGGGAATATACCCTAAAGAGACCATAGCTGACATCCAAGCAGATATATGCACACCCATGTTTATTGCAGCTTTGTTCACAATAGCAAGGAGTTGGAAACAACCTAAGTGCCCATCAACAAACGAATGGCTAGAGAAGCTGTGGTATATTCGCACAATGGAATACTATGCTGCATTAAAAAACAAGGAACTCATACAATATTATTCAAAATGGTTGACTCTGGAGAACATTATGCTGAGTGAAATATCCCAGTCACAAAAGGACAAATATTACATGATGCCACTGTTGTAGAATGGGACTGTCCTTGGGGTTGGGGAGAGACTGAGTAAGATGGGTTCAATAATGTATACTGCACTGAAACAGAGGAGGGAGAAAACTGTTTAAAAGAGATAAATAACTAGGTATTTCTGTCATCACAGGAGATTAGAGCGAGGGCTACATGGTGGAGGGGACCTGGGGGAGGGTTTGTAAGACAATGAAAGAATCTTTTCTTTTACTTTTCCATAATTTCTGGACTCATGTACTTATAACTTGTTAGTCAAATTTGTGTATTCTAGGTTGCAACACCCCCATGATACATCTTCAAGGATATGTACATGTACAGCCAAGCACAATCAATAAGAGTGCATCTAAATTCCAAAATCAATCTCCATAATAGTCTATGTGTTTCCTACTGCCAAAGGGGCCCTTTAGAGTAGTGAGAGAAGATCTTCACCCTGAAACCCACAGCGTCCCTTTTCAGCAGGAAGTAGCTAAGAGAATACGCCGTCCCCTTTTCCTTATGACTCAGGGTGAAGTCTCTCTCAGGGAGGAGTGATAGGGAATGGCAAAGGACACACTGACAAAGAAGATTAATCAGAACTGGCTTTGACAAGCACTGTGGCATTTGGACAAGAACAAACTGGGAGGAGGGTAGAGAGAATAGTGCAATAATGAATGAATGGAAACCCAAAATCTCTGTAAATGTTTATGAAAATTAATAAAATATAATTATAGAAAAAAAAAAGAGTTTGCACTTCCAACCTAGAGGCAAAGGGTTGGTATCCACCAGCTGCTCCACAGGAGAAAGATGGGCAATCTCCTCTCATGTGATGGTTTACAACTGCTGGAGGGTCAGCTCTTAGTCAGTTTCAACTTGCCCACACTGAATGAGTAATGTTGCACTGTGAGGAATCACAAGGTGGCCTGTGAGCCTATCTATGGATCCATCTCTGCCTTTTCAGGAAGTTTCTGTCAGTTGCTATTTACCCTAGAATTCCTTTGGCCTCACCCAGGTAATAAGCCCTTTGTGTTGCTACACAGTAATGTGCTACTGTGTTGTTATTTATTTTTCTTGATGCTTGCTTTGCAGTAGAAAGTGCTGTCAACTAAATTCTCTCTCTCTCTCTCTCTCTCTCTCTTCTCTCTGTGTGTGTGGTATGTGTGTATTCATCTTCATTCCTGGTTGAACTATCAATACAGCATATGTATATGACAGATTCTGGACATAAAAGCCCCTGGGTTTAGAGGTCTCTTCCATCGGCAGCTCTGTGGTATGAGTTACTGACCAGATACACCAGCGAATCACAAAGTTTTCCAGGCAAACATTGAGAGTATGCATTATCTGTCTCTGAGCTGGCAGCCAAAATCTGTCCCACATGATGCACATAGCATGCTGTGACCCAGTCGTGTACCATGTCCTACACGTGACTTCTGTGTGCAGGCCTGGGCTGGAGCCCTGGAATTAGGTTGCTTTCCCACCACAAATGCCAACCTGGCAACTCCTTGGCAAGCAGAGACCTGGCAAGTTTAACTCAAACGGAACAGGGCTTTTAGGAGTGGGGACAGAGCATGCAATGGACAGTCTGATTGTCCTCGGCCCTGACGCAGTCATTGTCCACTCTGAGCAGTACTGTTGGGGTCTCATTCAGTGCCTGAGTTAGATTCTGGTGGGGGTTTTTTTGGTTTCTATTTTTGAGGAGTAAAATGGGAACCATAGGGGACATTTCTCATTTTGTTCCCTGCAAAATGGAAGAGCAAAATGGAAGCTTTCACCTGACTGCCTCTGATCCCAGTACCTGTAATGCTCTATCGCTTAGATCTTCCTTTGCTTAAGGATGTGTAGATAATATCTAAACAAAATCAGATTGGGAGACTGGAGTGGTACCAGACCTGGGGCCTGGAGGTCTGCTGGAGGGAAAGAACTCAGTTACGACCAAAGCAAACAGAGGCTGGGCTGAGTATCAGCCTGTGTCTGTGGGGGAAAGGTGGTGCTTATGTACCCAGTGGGAACGTGACAGCTCAGCATTCTTTCCTGGTCACTGCTGATCTCAAAGGGAACTTTGGTTCCATCTGTGGGGCAACCAGTCCCCATAAGTCCACCTGGAGGCTTCACCTGACAGGGTCCCCGCTGTGGAGAGGGTGAACTCCATCCTCCTTGCACTTTCCTCTTGCGCCTGCCTTACTCTAAAGTCCTATCTTTGGACAAGGTAGTGAATTCAGTGCGTAATTATAAGGCAAACACAAGGGAGCATTTACAGTTGAAGTAGATGTTTGGGTGTAAGCTATGTTTCATGCTTTGTTGAGTTTCCAAACATAGACAATATAATTTGGTTAAAAGATTTCTGATCTCTAAATATTTTAAACTCATTAACATGTTTGAATTACTGAGACATAGCAGGTATGGAGCCCTGCTGACATGGTGAGGAATTTATTAGGCCACTAAACAAAAGATCAGTGGTTCCAATCCACTGACTGCTGTCTGGGGGAGGGAAGGAGAAATGGTTAATCTCCTCCCATAAAGATGTACAGCCTTAGAAACCCTGAGTCAGAATCTACTGACAGTGACATATTTGACTTGGTGAGTAGCAGCTGTGTAGCATATGCCTAGATGAAAGATAAATCTTTTGTTTTCAGCACAGATTCTAGACCCAATGTTACTACAAAGTCTGAAAATATAGGTTTAGGAACACAATTGCCACACACATGAAAATGTATTATGTGTCTTAATATGTAAACATAAATACCTACAAGACAAAGAGAAATGTCTATAAGAAAAAAAGGTCCAGGATCCAGTAGGAAAAAAACAGGTAAGGAAAATGAACAGATCATAAATGAGTATAGGTAGATTTTAAACCTAGATTTAAATGATGTGAAATCTCACCTATAATAGGGAATTAAAACAAAGAGATACCATTTTTACCTTTCCCACTTTTAGACATCAAAAAGTTGGATAATGCCCTGTATTATCAGAGTGTAAGGCAATTAACAATGGGAGACCAAAAAATGCAGCATTTGCCCCAAAACAGAACTCGGATGGCAGGAAGGGGCAGGAAAGACAGACAAATGAACATGGGGAGCCCAGGGAAGATGCAAGAATCGTGCTCTTAAGTCAAGGGAATGACTCTGGTGACCTATTGGTAAGAATCTGTGCTGTAATACTGAAGGCGCGTGGTTCAAATCTGCCAGCTGTAGGGGGTGGGGGGGCAGCGTGATTGTGTGTAGTAAGAAGTGACTTAGAGCTGATCCTCAGGTTTTCAGAGGCAGTTAATTGCACAGGAGGAGATTGCCCATCCTTCTCCCGCAAAACATCTGCCTTCAGGATTGCAGTGCAGCTCCTGTCCACGAGGCCACCAGAGCCCGCTCTCTCTGAAAACTGGCTGTAGGGTCAGCTATTGGTCTGTTCTGACTCAACCGTACACAACAACAACAATTATGAAACAAAATATGTAAAAGTTGTTGATTGGGAAACTAATTGGCTCTGTAAATTTTCACCAAAATCATAAGGGGGGAATATCAAACACTATTCGAGGCCTCCCTTTTCTCTTGTCCCTCACTTCCCATTGTCCCCTGAGGTACTAGCAGGCTCAGGTATCTGTCTTTTTACCTAGAGAACAAAATTAGAATAAATGCATGCCTCCATCCTTTCTGCATGTCACGTTAAAGAGGAGTCCAATTTTGTTGCAGTTTCTCCCCTTCATCCCTTCAAGTTTTGTGGTGTTATGTTTTTGTTTTAAATTATTACATTTTATTAATTTTAATGAACATTTACAGAGATTTTGGATTTTCATTCATTCATTGTTGCACTATTTTCTCT